>NW_025945258.1:72217-76529 GCF_000764305.2 Hyalella azteca | reverse complement strand
AAACAAGGTTTCATGGGAAGTCTCTAAGAACTTTTATTCTTACTTTATATAAATATGACCTGCAATCATACCCTGATCCTTCATTTGAAATGTGTGTATACTTTGATAACATCCTAGTTATCCTACCAGATATTATCACTACACGTGTTATTCCATCTTGAACTCTAATTTACCTCACACAACGAGGTACCGTTTATGTGTGAAATGAATCAGGCTTGCTAGATGGGCAAATTCCTTGGTTTGGCTTTCTAACAATTGAGTTGGCAGGCTATATGCGAGGATCTTAAACCTAATGGGATTTTGAAGTATAAAAACAATCAAACGGCTCTGCAAATCACAAATCACTCTGATAACGGTTGAGCTGTGGGCTGTTTTGAGCTTTTTTGTGATCTGAATTGTTAGTTTCGGCCTTTTTTGCGAGTTTATTTTACCGTTTTTCCTCGCCATGAGCTGGCAACACTGGTAAATTGAGATGTCCACGCGAAGGATGAAGCAGCGTTTGCAGGCCGCACAGCCTCGTGATTTGTATGGTTACTTACCTGCACTCAAAAAATGAATGTCGTATACCTATACTCAAAAAATGAATGTCGTATTGTCTAAGCAGCGACCTACTTTTTGCGAGTAGCACTGATTTGCACACAAAAAAGGACAAGATAGTTACTCAAGAAAGGACAATAAATAGTAAATACATCGCTATTTGGACGAAGCATCATATAGTGATGTCTAGTTTTACAAGGCCTGCTGTGGCCTGTCTCCGATTCTTGTACTTTTCGTGACTTGTCCACGGGAGATATTAAAACAGGTCATTCGACCAGATCTTTTCCAAACTGACGATAATAGCGATGTATTTATTGTCCTTTCTTGTCTGTACGTCACAATTATTTCTCCAAGTGTACGTATAGACAGGATGTTGTACACCGCCTGCAACACCAATATACGTCATCGGGCATAATAAGAGCAGGTCTAAGGTTTGACCAATTGTATGTTTAAGTAAAAAAAAAACGAGTTTTGCTGATAGTATACAGTTCTTAGACGAGCAAAAGCCTTTTATTTTACTCCTCTTTAAAGCNTGACCCGCATGCAGCGCCTCGCCCTGATGCTCCTGCTGGTGGCGTCCGTGCTCCAGCTCGCCGGCGCCCGGCAGGTCTCGTATGTCGAGGCCCTCGACTTCATCCAGAACGAATTAAAGCGAACCATAAAAGGCCGCCAGGAACTACCGTGGGCTCTGGGATCTTGTTTGTTCATGGCGTTTCGCTACTACTTGGGCTTCCTTATCCCGTTTAACCTGCCGGGGACAGAGCTGTCCTGTGTGTGGGAGCTTTACAACTACCTTCGGGGAGTGCTCTACTTAAACTAACTCATGCACACTGTGTCCGGGGAGTGCTCTACTTAAACTAACTCATGCACACTGTGTTCCGGGAGTGCTCTATTTGAACTAGCTCCTGTTCACCGTGTCCGGGAGTGTTCTATTTGAACTAGCTCCTGTTCACTGTGTCCGGGAGTGCTCTATTTGAACTAACTCCTGTGCACTATGTCCGGGGAGTACTCTACTTGAACTAACTCCTGTACACTGTGTTCGGGGAGTGCTTTACTTGAACTAACTCCTGTACACCGTGTCCAGGGAGTGCTCTACTTGAACTAACTCATGTATATGTCGTGCTGAAATCGCGGAATTGCCGATTCTATGGAATCGGCAGCCAGTTGATGAATCTGTAGAATCAGCATTTCTCTGCTATAGGAATCTGGGGTTAGGTCAGGCAACCAAGTTTTTTTTAATATTTAAATATAAAGGAACTTGACCGAACTTGACCTAACCTTTTCTAACTATGACTGTCGATTTATGTTCTAACTCTAACTCTAAAGTCCGATTTTCTGAATCAGCAACGAAATGCTGATTCTACAAATTCGGCAACTGTCTGCCGATTCCATAGAATCGGCAATTCCGCGATTTCAGCACGACATATACATGCCCGTAGGCTGCAGAACACCATAGGGATTGGTTGTATAAATTCCGGGTTCAGAAGGATTGATTGCATTGCTTCATGGGTTTAATTTCTAACTGCCTTCATTATAATGGATAGTTTGTCATTTTCATGATAAATTTTCATCCCTAAATACAATTTCTCGGATGGTCCAAATTATTGGTTGAAAATTGGAAACAGGAACATATGCCGCAACGTTTTATTGAATTCTTTACTCCTACTATACGACTACCACGTACGATGTCGTTTATTTTCGTATAAAAAAACAAGGATCGAATTAAGGACATAATCTGTGATAATCTTATCGAATAATACATATAAAATATTCGTGTGCAACGCATGAGGCATAATTTGAAAGTTCGAGAAATTTAAAGTAACTAATCATTTGTACGTAAAGTATATGATATACAATAAATATGTACGTATGTATTTGCTGATACGGAGCCTACAGGAAGTTTGAACCGAATTTTGCATGAAATTTTTGATGCGATACGTGATACAAACTTCGCATCAACATCATATTGAAATTAATTTACCTAGTTTTGCCAAAATTCGGAGCAGTCAAATTTGAAAAATTTGAAAATTAATAAAATAAGATTTGATGGAGAGATTTTTTTGGAGAGAGAGAGATGGAGAGAGAGAATAAGATTTTTTTATTTCATCTCCACAAGAACTTTTATTCTTACTTTAGATAGATAAGTCCTGCAGTCATACCCTGATCCTTCATTTGAAATCTGTGTATCATTTGATAACATTTCTACCAGATATCATCACTAAACGTGTTATTTCATCCTGAATTTTAATTGGCCTCACAAAACGAGGTTCATATGTGAGATGAATCAGGCTTGCTAGATGGGCAATTTTCCGGCCAAATTCCTTGATTTGGCTTTCTAACAACTGAGTTGGCGGGCTAATATATGCGAGGATCCTTAACCTAATGGGATTTTGAAGTATAAAAAGCAACTAAACTGAATTAAAGCTCTGCAAATCACAAATCACTCTGATAACGGTTGAGCTGTGGGCTTTATTGAGCTTTTTTGTGATCTGAATTGTCAGTTTCAGCCTTTTTTGCGAGTTGATTTTACCGTTTTTCCTTGCCATCAGCTGGCAACACTGGTAAGATTGACATGTCCACGTGAAATTAAATAATTATAAATTAATGAGATGTCCACGTGAAATTAAATACTTATACATTAATGAGATGTCCACGTGAAATTAAATAAAGGTAAATTGAGATGTCCTTCCTTCACAGCCTCGTGATTTGCATGGTTATACTTACCTACACTCAAAAAATGGATGTCGTATTGTCTAAGCAGCGACCTACTTTCTGCGAGTATCACTGATTTGCACACGAAAAAGGTCACGATGGTCACTCAAGAAAGGACAATAAATACATCGCTATTTGGACGAAGCATCATTTAGTAATATCGGCGCTGAAGTGTAGGCCTGATGTGGCCTGTAGCCGATTCTTGTACTTTTCGTGCCTTGTATACAAGAGATCTAAAAACAGGTCATTCGACCAAATTTTTTCCAAACTGACGATAATAGCGATGTATTTATTGTCCTTTCTTGTCTGTACGTCACAATTATTTCTCCAAGTGTACGTATAGACAGGATGTTGTACACCGCCTGCAACACCAATATACGTCATCGGGCATAATAAGAGCAGGTCTAAGGTTTGACCAATTGTATGTTTAAGTAAAAAAAAAACGAGTTTTGCTGATAGTATACAGTTCTTAGACGAGCAAAAGCCTTTTATTTTACTCCTCTTTAAAGCGGCGTTTTGTGTGAGTACCGAGTATGCATGAGCTTCCGTTCTTATGACGGCTATAATGCATGCTTATGTCTCAACTATTCACATGGGAAATTTATTGCATGTCATCATCTGGACATTCCGGATCCTCAGGTCCTAACAGATCCTGCCGCAGTTATCACTCAAAAGGTCAGATTAAAAGATCACTGATCTATATATGGACTGTCTCTTATACACATCTACTTGCACTAACACATGTTCACTGTGTTCGGGGAGTGCTCTACTTGAGCTAACTTCTGTGCACTGTCCGGGGAGTGCTCTACTTGCACTAACTCCTGTACACTGTGTTTGGGGAGTGCTCTACTTGCACTAACACATGTTCACTGTGTTCGGGGAGTGCTCTACTTGAGCTAACTTCTGTGCACTGTCCGGGGAGTGCTCTACTTGCACTAACTCCTGTACACTGTGTTTGGGGAGTGCTCTACTTGCACTAACACATGTTCACTGTGTTCGGGGAGTGCTCTACTTGAGCTAACTTCTGTGCACTGTCCGGGGAGTGCTCTACTTGCACTAACTC
>NW_025945258.1:26639-71184 GCF_000764305.2 Hyalella azteca | reverse complement strand
GCTTAACCACTCACAAAGAAACCCTCAATAAATGGAGGGCACCATGGTAGAAAACCTCAATTACTGAACACAAGGATAAGAGAATCTCTGCATACCTCAGCATCTAAAAAATTTAGCTCTTCAACAGCCGTATCTCCAACTAACTGAACCTTTTCATAACAGACCGACTAAATACCTTAACCTCTCAAAAACCGAAGTTCTCAGTAACTGATCCCCCAAATAACAGATCCCATTAATAACTGAATCCCTCAATAATAAATCCCTTCACTAACACAACGACGCGCGGCCCTGCGTATCGGACTAACGTATATTCTCTCGCACTCAAGCTTGTAACGTGGCTCAACTCCTACACATAATAATCGTATAAAACCCCGAGTAAGTAGCTTCCTTATAAATTTTCAAGTCCAACCTAATCGATAATGGATAGATAAAGAATTTAAAATATTGAAAAATATAAAATATGTAATGATAGATTTAACTTATCCGTCGCAGAAGCCAGTTGAATACGATTCAATATATGCAAGTCACGCGGGTTCGTCGTCAGCGATGGTCGTGTGCATCCACGATGATGTAAACTCTGCAAAAAATTTCGTTTTCACCCATTCATCATAAAAAATTAAGTTGGGAGTTTGCAAAAAAAACTTTTGCGTTCACAGTCAAAGTTCGCGTGCATCACCACGTGCTAGCACACCGACTGAGGAAAGACTATAACGCTTAACTGTTAAATATCTGCTGAAATTTTATTGAATTGAAACATCATTCTCTGCAAGAATAGCGTACATCAAGCAAATCTTTTTTATTGATGGAGATTCATTCGACATGAGTTGACCAAATTCGATGAGTTAACCAAGATTAATTTGCCGGAGCTCGGCAATGCCTTGGTTCACTTTAGAGGTTGGGATCACTTCACCTTTATGATCACCTTTGAAGATAAGGATTACCTCACCTCTTATAGGATTACATGCCAGCGTTACCAGGTTACCCCACCATGACGTGACGCTGCCAGCGTTACCAGGTTACCTCACCATGACGTTACCCTGGCAGCGTTACCAGGTTACCNTTGAACGTAACTACAAGTATTTTGTACGTAACTCCATACTTGAACGTAACTACAAGTATTTTGTACGTAACTCCATACTTGAACGTAACTACAAGTATTTTGTACGTAACTCCATACTTGAACGTAACTACAAGTATTTTGTACGTAACTCCATACTTGAACGTAACTACAAGTATTTTGTACGTAACTCCATACTTGAACGTAACTACAAGTATTTTGTACGTAACTCCATACTTGAACGTAACTACAAGTATTTTGTACGTAACTCCATACTTGAACGTAACTACAAGTATTTTGTACGTAACTCCATACTTGAACGTAACTACAAGTATTTTGTACGTAACTCCATACTTGAACGTAACTACAAGTATTTTGTACGTAACTCCATACTTGAACGTAACTACAAGTATTTTGTACGTAACTCCATACTTGAACGTAACTACAAGTATTTTGTACGTAACTCCATACTTGAACGTAACTACAAGTATTTTGTACGTAACTCCATACTTGAACGTAACTACAAGTATTTTGTACGTAACTCCATACTTGAACGTAACTACAAGTATTTTGTACGTAACTCCATACTTGAACGTAACTACAAGTATTTTGTACGTAACTCCATACTTGAACGTAACTACAAGTATTTTGTACGTAACTCCATACTTGAACGTAACTACAAGTATTTTGTACGTAACTCCATACTTGAACGTAACTACAAGTATTTTGTACGTAACTCCATACTTGAACGTAACTACAAGTATTTTGTACGTAACTCCATACTTGAACGTAACTACAAGTATTTTGTACGTAACTCCATACTTGAACGTAACTACAAGTATTTTGTACGTAACTCCATACTTGAACGTAACTACAAGTATTTTGTACGTAACTCCATACTTGAACGTAACTACAAGTATTTTGTACGTAACTCCATACTTGAACGTAACTACAAGTATTTTGTACGTAACTCCATACTTGAACGTAACTACAAGTATTTTGTACGTAACTCCATACTTGAACGTAACTACAAGTATTTTGTACGTAACTCCATACTTGAACGTAACTACAAGTATTTTGTACGTAACTCCATACTTGAACGTAACTACAAGTATTTTGTACGTAACTCCATACTTGAACGTAACTACAAGTATTTTGTACGTAACTCCATACTTGAACGTAACTACAAGTATTTTGTACGTAACTCCATACTTGAACGTAAATACAAGTATTTTGTATGTAACTCCATACTTGAATGTAAATACAAGTATTTTGTATGTAACTCCATACTTGAATGTAAATACAAGTATTTTGTACGTAACTCCATACTTGAACGTAACTACAAATATTTTGTACGTAACTCCATACTTGAACGTAACTACAAGTGTTTTGTACGTAACTCCATACTTGAACGTAACTACAAGTGTTTTGTACGTAACTCCATACTTGAACGTAACTACAGGTATTTCCCCAGATCTGTGAAGACATACCCAACATGACCCGCATGCAGCGCCTCGCCCTGATTCTCCTGCTGGTGGCGTCCGTGCTCCAGCTCGCCGGCGCCCGGCAGGTCTCGTATGTCGAGGCCCTCGACTTCATCCAGAACGAATTAAAGCGAACCATAAAAGGCCGCCAGGAACTACCGTGGGCTCTGGGATCTTGTTTGTTCACGGCGTTTCGCTACTACTTGGGCTTCCTTATCCCGTTTAACCTGCCGGGGACAGAGCTGTCCTGTGTGTGGGAGCTTTACAACTACCTTCGGGGAGTGCTCTACTTAAACTAACTCATGCACACTGTGTCCGGGGAGTGCTCTACTTAAACTAACTCATGCACACTGTGTTCCGGGAGTGCTCTATTTGAACTAGCTCCTGTTCACCGTGTCCGGGAGTGTTCTATTTGAACTAGCTCCTGTTCACTGTGTCCGGGAGTGCTCTATTTGAACTAACTCCTGTGCACTATGTCCGGGGAGTACTCTACTTGAACTAACTCCTGTACACTGTGTTCGGGGAGTGCTTTACTTGAACTAACTCCTGTACACCGTGTCCAGGGAGTGCTCTACTTGAACTAACTCATGTATATGTCGTGCTGAAATCGCGGAATTGCCGATTCTATGGAATCGGCAGCCAGTTGATGAATCTGTAGAATCAGCATTTCTCTGCTATAGGAATCTGGGGTTAGGTCAGGCAACCAAGTTTTTTTTAATATTTAAATATAAAGGAACTTGACCGAACTTGACCTAACCTTTTCTAACTATGACTGTCGATTTATGTTCTAACTCTAACTCTAAAGTCCGATTTTCTGAATCAGCAACGAAATGCTGATTCTACAAATTCGGCAACTGTCTGCCGATTCCATAGAATCGGCAATTCCGCGATTTCAGCACGACATATACATGCCCGTAGGCTGCAGAACACCATAGGGATTGGTTGTATAAATTCCGGGTTCAGAAGGATTGATTGCATTGCTTCATGGGTTTAATTTCTAACTGCCTTCATTATAATGGATAGTTTGTCATTTTCATGATAAATTTTCATCCCTAAATACAATTTCTCGGATGGTCCAAATTATTGGTTGAAAATTGGAAACAGGAACATATGCCGCAACGTTTTATTGAATTCTTTACTCCTACTATACGACTACCACGTACGATGTCGTTTATTTTCGTATAAAAAAACAAGGATCGAATTAAGGACATAATCTGTGATAATCTTATCGAATAATACATATAAAATATTCGTGTGCAACGCATGAGGCATAATTTGAAAGTTCGAGAAATTTAAAGTAACTAATCATTTGTACGTAAAGTATATGATATTTTAAAAATAATTTCGTGACGAAGGTGCTGAACTGTGCGCTGAGAAACTCAGTGCCAGCTTACACTGCAGGTAGAAATAACGCTATGTGCTGTAACGTGGCTTACACTGCAGGTAGAAATAACGCTATGTGCTGTAACGTGGCTTACGCTGCAAGTAGAAATAACACTGTGTGCTGTAACGTAGCTCACACTGCAGGTAGAAATAACGCTATGTGCTGTAACTTGTATGATGTAAAACAAGACTGCTGCAACATGTATAATGTAAAACATGACTGCATTAACTTGTACAATATAAAACAAGACTGCTGGAACAGGTATAATGCATAATATGCCAGCCGTAATAGACATATAAACCAAGGCATATTATATTAATTACAAAAACGGCATAAAAACCGTCTCCTTCCCTGTCGTGGTGTCATCACAGGACGCTGAGTAGCACATTGTATAAGACATCGTGGGATGTAAGAGGGTTGAGTTTATTGATATTGAAATTAAAATGTAGGGGGTAAGGGAACATTCTGGTTTCAAGGATTTCAAGAGTAACTATTTATTAAAAATTATCCGTGAATCGTTTATTTATAAAATAATCCGGAAGTTTTGTTTTAACTCCGAAGAAACTAAAACATACAAAGATGCTGACAGTATTTAAAAAATAAGCACTAGAAGACAATAAAACAATCAATGAAAAACATTATTGCGACAAAAAGTAGGAAACTAATTAGTTGTTAGGAATGAAACGTGCGTAGTAACATAATATTAAGATAAGTAAGATAATTTATGAAGATGAAGGTGTAATCAAAGACCTGATTTTAAATTACATTTATGAAGTTAACAGCGACAAGAATCAAGATTCTGAAATAGAATCAAAGTAAAAAAAGTCGCTTTTAAATTGCAGGAAAACAATCGCCGCGGCTGCGCGGCTTCCGCGCTGTCGCAATTCCGCGACGCCGCCACCGCGCTGTCTGCTATTTCAGGCCGAGCAATGCGCACCACACTCAAATAACTGATACTATTTTGTCAAGATATTGATCTGCATTTTACTTCCGTACGTGCGGGTCATTCTCACCTATTTTAACAAATGTCATCTGAGTGCTACGTGTAGAGAGTGTGTTACCATTAGGACAATACGGCTCACTGATTTGTCTGAGTGCAATTAAAGAAATTCCTGAAACTTTGTGCAAATACTGTAGATATACACTTTTGTCCTTATGTAGGTCATCTGGAGCCAGTTTGGGGCCGTAAAAGGACGTATGAGTGTTACACGCAATGTGTCACAAATTTTGACAATACGACCTATTTACGACAAATTTTGTCGTCAATACGACCCATTACATTTTTCCGAGCGTAGTCATCAAAATGAAAAAGAGCATTGAATAAGACCGTCAATGAATACACTCAGTGATCGTACAGACTCTGAATCGAGATGCAGCAGCGCACGATGACTCGTGCTGAACGCGTCCGTAACGTGTTTGGTCGAGCTGTGAGTGGCAGATGCCACATCACAGCTACGAGCGAATGTGAGAATGTCCCCATCTCAGGGTAACTCGGAGGCAAGCGAATCCATATATTCGCTTCAAATAAATAAATCAATAAATCCTTGTTTTATAGGGTAACTTTGCGCATAGTATTTTCAGTTCGGTTATTCAAGGTCATCGTTTAATCAAGTTTGCACTGACGCTGTGAGTGCAGAGCGTCTGTCCCGTGGCCTGCATCCGTCTCACTGTGCCTGCAGACGTGCGACTATACACAAGCTTAACTGATTGCTGAAGAGTGCTGCAGAAATCCAAGTTATAAGATCATTTTCAAGATCTTCGGGAAAACCGTGAGTTTTTTATACATAAATAGTGATTTAGGTTAGCTTCATTTTCAAGTTGTTTGCTTATTGATTTAAAATCGGAAATGCATTAAAGATTAAAAACAGTTTTTCTATTTTGCTTGTTCTTGATTGCAAGGATTGATGCCGTAAAAATTACTGTGAAGAATTTACCGCACGAGCTGTTACGATGAAGTCTGCTCCTCATGGTGTCGAGTAGCAACTACGTATAATTAATTTTTTGGCGTTTATTCAGACCATGAGATTATTTATATATTTTGAATATTATAGACATACCCTGCCATTGAATTAGTGTAAATAAATTGTTCGTCGGTAGAAGAAATTCAATAAATTTCGAATCATATAAAATTTGGGCATAGCACATTTTCGGTAAGACACTATCAGAAAAATTTAAAATTCTACAATGTCCGATCCATTAATTGTCCACCTCGAAAAAAAATATTATTGTTGAAAAGCAGATAAAATTGGAGCTCGTATTTGCCGACAGTAAGACATGCATATAGTAGTAAGTCTTACCTGCAAATGAGCTCGGTTGTACTGAGAGTGAGATGACAACCAAATTTTTGTTTCCCCGCGATGTTGTTTAAATAATTACTCTTATTATTCTGCTGAATTGAAAGTCATCAAAAACAATATCACCTTCATTGATTACTGGCCTGTGTGTTGGATGCTGGAGCTTTTTTAACATTCTGAGCATTCGTTTTCTGGTGGCATTTGCTGTGAGGGCGCTCTCTTCACGCATTGATGTGAGGTGAAGGAAGCGAGCTCTCTTCAGGCGTTGACGTGAGGTGAAGGAAGCGAGCTCTCTTCACGCATTGATGTGAGGTGAAGGAAGCGAGCTCTCTTCACGCTAGCTCTCTTCACGCATTGATGTGAGGTGAAGGAAGCGAGCTCTCCTCACGCGTTGATGTGAGGTGAAGGAAGCGAGCTCTCTTCACGCATTGATGTGAGGTGAAGGAAGAGATCTTTCCTCACACATGACACGTTTGCCATCGAGCTATTCCATTCCTCTCCAAGATTACTGTAGCGGATTGCTCTCATCAAGATGTAGAAAGTGAAGTGATGAACGTAACTTCAGAGCACGACTCATCTGTTTCATTGCCCCTTTCTAGTTTTAAATAAGTTAGAAAGAGTTAGGTGTGTGAATTTACCGTTTCCATCCACACTTAAAACGAAAAACAAGATATATGTAGAACACATAATTTATATTCGATGAATTTAAAGTCTCTGTAAGGCAGTAATCGTATTTGGTAACTTTATTTGTAGACATTTTTGTAAGTAACTACATATATTCTATGAATAAAACGCATTTGCATGTAACTACAAGTATTTTGTACGTAACTCCATACTTGAACGTTACTACAAGTATTTTGTACGTAACTCCATACTTGAACGTAACTACAAGTTTTTTGTACGTAACTACATACTTGAACGTTACTACAAGTATTTTGTACGTAANGTCCGGGGAGTGCTCTACTTGAACTAACTCCTGTACACTGTGTTTGGGGAGTGCTCTACTTGCACTAACACATGTTCACTGTGTTCGGGGAGTGCTCTACTTGAGCTAACTTCTGTGCACTGTCCGGGGAGTGCTCTACTTGCACTAACTCATGTACACTGTGTTAGGAGAGTGCTCTACTTGCACTAACTCATGTATACTGTGTTAGGGTGTGTGTTAGAGTGCTCTACTTGCACTAACTCATGTACACTGTCCGGGAAGTGCTCCACTTGCACTAACTCCTGTACAGTGTCTGGAGAGTGCTCTATATTTGCACTAACACATGTTCACTGTGTTCACCAACTTTCAATGGACAATTGGTAATTTTCATGAGAAATTTTCATCACTAAACACAATTTCTCGGATGGTCCAAATTAGTGTTTGGAAATTGTAAACAGCAACATATGCCGCAACGTTTTATTGAATTCTTTATTCCTACTATATACGACTACCACGTACGATGTCGTTCATTTTCGTATAAGAAAACAGGGATCGAATTAAGGACCTAATCTGTGATAATCTTATCAATAATACATATAAAATATTCGTGTGCAACTCATGAGGCAAAATTTGAAAGTTTGAGAAATTTAAAGTAACTAATCATTTGTACGTAAAGTATATGATATACAATAAATTTGTATGTATATGTACGTATGTATTTGCTGATACGGAGCATACAAGAAGTTTTACCCGAATTTTGCATGAAATTTTTGATGCGATACGTGTATAGGTACAACTTCGTATCAACATCATACTGAAATTAATTTACCTAGCTTTGCCAAAATTCGGGGCTGCATGTACGTTAAGTAAAATTTGAATAATTTGAAATTAATAAAACAAGGTTTCATGGGAAGTCTCTAAGAACTTTTATTCTTATTTTAGATAGATAAGACCTGCAATCATACCCTGATCCTTCATTTGAAATGTGTTTATCATTTGATAACATCCTACCAGATATCATCACTAAACGTGTTATTTCATCCTGAATTTTAATTGGCCTCACAAAACGAGGTTCATGTGTGAGATGAACCAGGCTTGCTAAATGGGCAATTTTCCGGCCAAATTCCTTGATTTGGCTTTCTAACGATTGAGTTGACAGGCTAATATATGTGAGGATCGTAAACCTAATGGGATTTTGAAGCATAAAAAACAATCAAACTGAATTGTGGCTCTGCAAATCGCAAATCACTCTGGTAACGATTGAGCTGTTGGCTGTATTGAGCTTTTTTGTGATCTGTATGGCAGTTTCAGCCTTTTTTGCGAGTTGATTTTACCGTTTTTCCTTGCCATCAGCTGGCAACACTGGTAAGATTGAGATGTCCACGTGAAATTAAATACTTATACATTACTAATGAGATGTCCACGTGAAATTAAATAAAGGTAAATTGAGATGTCCTTCCTTCACAGCCTCGTGATTTGCATGGTTATACGTACCTACACTCAAAAAAATGGATGTCGTATAGTCTAAGCAGCGACCTACTTTCTGCGAGTAGCACTGATTTGCACACGAAAAAGGTCACGATGGTCACTCAAGCAAGGACAATAAATACATCGCTATTTGGACGAAGCATCATTTAGTAATATCGGCGCTGAAGTGTAGGCCTGATGTGGCCTGTCTCCGATTCTTGTACTTTTCGTGACTTGTCCACGGGAGATATTAAAACAGGTCATTCGACCGGATCTTTTCCAAACTGACGATAATAGCGATGTATTTATTGTCCTTTCATGTCTGTACGTCACTTATTTCTCCAAGTGTACGTACATACACCGCCCACAACATATAGGTGTATGTATGTTGTACACCGCCTGCAATACCAATACGTCATCAGGCATAATAGGAGCAGGTCTAAGGTTTTACCAATTGGCAATTGTATGTTTAAGTAAAAAAAACAAGTTTTGCTGATAGTATACAGTTTTTAGACGAGCAAAAGCCTTTTATTTTATTCCTCTTTAATGCGGCGTTATGTGTGAGTACTGAGTATGCATGAGCTTCCGTTCTTATGACGGCTATAATGATGGCTTATGTCATCTCAAATATTCAGATTTTTTTGCAAAACGCTCAGACGCTGTGCAAAATTTTTTGCACAGCATCATATGAACACTCCGAATCCTCTGGCCTAACAGAATACAGATCAATGATGACATGGCGCAATGGTCACTTAAAAGATCAGATTAAAATATAAGTGATCTATGGATGATATGAGGCGGTAATCACTCAAAAGATCAGAGATCTATGGATGATATGAGGCGGTAATCACTCAAAAGATCAGTGATCTATAATCACTCAAAAGATCAGAGATCTATGGATGATATGAGGCGGTAATAACTCAAAAGATCAGAGATCTAAGGATGCTATGAGGCGGTAATCACTCAAAAGATCAGAGATCTATGGATGATATGAGGCGGTAATCACTCAAAAGATCTGTGATTTATGGATGATATGAGGCGGTGACCCAAAGATGACAAATGATGTATAATGGCAGGAAGCAAGTTCCCAGAAAAAAATCGTAATTGATCAAATATTTGTTTAGCTTAATCAAAATGACATAAGTAAGTCCAAATGAATCAATAAGGCAACTTGTGAAAAGTAAGCAGGTGCATACATTTTATCTGAAAGCTAATAGTTGTTCCCGTCATAGACTGCGGTATTTTTATAGACAGATGAGCCAGATAACAAGGTATATTGTAATTGCGTCTTCCTTATCAAGGAAATGAAATTTATCTTGATTCAGAAGCCGAATAGGAAAAATATTGATTCATTTCCGGCGATCTCTAATTTCTTGTTGGTCTTTTTGGTCCGATGTTCTGAATCAGAATTTTTTCAACAACTTTTTAAATGCTGTTTTCCGATATTGTAGCTTGGAATGGATTATCCCTTTATCGCCAAATTGGACTTTCAAGTCACCTTTCAAAAAAATACTTGTTTTCTAAGAATTTCACGTTTTCTTTAATTTTTTTCGAAAAATTGACATGAATAAAAATGTCTTACATTTCGATTTTACATATGTGTACCACGTTTCAAAGTGATCCGTTCGTAAATAACCGAAATAAAATTTCCAATTTCCAATGGAAATTTTATTTCCGTTATCTACAGACGGATCACTTCGAAACTTGGTACACATATACTGTATAAAACCAGAATCTAAGACTTTTTTGTTCGTGTCCATGGTTCGAAGAAATGAAAGAAAACGTGAAATTCTTAGAAAACGACCAAAAAAGTGGGTACTGTAAAAATCTATCTCCTTCTAGGATTTTCAAGCTATAACATCGAGACGCATATCATTCGATGCGTAAAGACCATGTCTATCAATTGGTCGTTGCTTTGTTTGAAATTCTAATTTTTGTGCGTTTAGGAATTTTTGTAAGTGTTTGATTTTTTTTTTCGATTTTCCCCCCTTTTTCAAAATATTTTCAAAACTATAACGAAATTGAAAAAAGCTTCCACCAATCTCTGTAATCGTTCATTTGCGAATCGAACGGTATATCTCTCATCGCTGTTGCTCAAAAACTCTAGGAGGAGATAGGTTTGCAGTGACAATAAGTGTGGATGTTCAGTAGAGCGCAACAAAGTCCCGAGCGCCTCGAAATAGGCACTCAATGTAGCAAGGATACAAGACTAGACGTTACTGGTACTAGACGTTATTCAGTCAAGGATGGCGGAACGACTGCATGGGGCACTATTCCGCACGACAGTAGCCGAGTAACTAAAGAGCAGCGTCTTCAGATGAAATGTGAAATAAATGTATTCTTCTTATACAATGGTTTAGTTTTCTCCAATTAAAAACCTCGCCTCTCTTTATCCAAGACCTCCACCATTGCACGCTCATAACGCTGACCTTTAATAGCAACAATGGAGAACACAATAAAAATTTGGCCCCAGCAGCGACAGGTATTTTAGGCCAGGGTTTAGTGAGCTTCAATAGTTCACGTGGGATCAAAATTTAGGGCTTATGGAAGACAATGAATTTGAAGCGAACGAATTAGCGGATTCCATTCAAGCTATTTAATTCCAAATGATAATATGAGGTATTTATAACGTATATTTTGTTTCTAGGATTTTTCATATTCGTTTGGAAATTGATCATTTTTGTTTATTCATTGATAGCTCAGCTAAATAGCTTAACCACTCACAAAGAAACCCTCAATAAATGGAGGGCACCATGGTAGAAAACCTCAATTACTGAACACAAGGATAAGAGAATCTCTGCATACCTCAGCATCTAAAAAATTTAGCTCTTCAACAGCCGTATCTCCAACTAACTGAACCTTTTCATAACAGACCGACTAAATACCTTAACCTCTCAAAAACCGAAGTTCTCAGTAACTGATCCCCCAAATAACAGATCCCATTAATAACTGAACCCTTCAATAACAAATCCCTTCACTAACACAACGACGCGCGGCCCTGCGTATCGGACTAACGCATATATATTCTTTGATACTTTAGCTTGTAACGCGGCTCAACTCCTACACATAATAATCAAAAAAAGCCTCGTGCAAACTTTCTTATAAATTTCCAAGTTCGATCCAAGTCCGACCTCATCGATAATAGAGAGATAAAGAATATAAAATGCAGAAAAATATAAAATATATAATAATGGATTTAAACTATCCATATATAGCAGAAGGCAGTTGAATGCGGTTCAATATATGCAAGTCATACGGGTGCGTCGTCAGCGATGGTCGTGCACATCCACGATGATGTTAACTCTGCACAAAAATTTCGTATTCACCCATTCATCATAAAAAATTAAGTTGGGAGTAGCGCACCGACTGAGGAAAGACTATAACGGTTAACGGTTAAATATCTTCTGAAATTTTATTGAATTGAAACATCATTCTCTGCAAGAATAGCGTACGTCAAGAAAATCTTTATTATTTATGGTGATTTATTCGACATGAGTTGACCAAATTCGATGAGTTAACCAAGGTTGCTTTACCGGAGCTCGGCAATGCCTTGGTAAGTTTTGGCTCCTTACTTTAGAATGATACCCTTTATCTCACAAGGAGATTACTATACCAGCGTTACCAGGTTGCCTTACCATGACGTTACCCTGGCAGCGTTACCAGGTTACCTCATACAGCTCATCAAGACGGACCGACGCGGCCAACTTGCAAGCGCAAAAACTGCCCCGGCTGCAAGCCGCCATGACGAAGCAGTCCGAGGCGGTCTCAACTTTTCAGCGATCCCGACTTTGCCGCAGTCCAAACTCAGCAGCCGCCCCCCTAAGTGAGGTGCTCGTGTCCCACAAGGTATCCTTCACCCCGATAAGGGACACATTCCCGGACCAAATACCCCCCTTCAAGTTGGAAGCTCGCGCCCCACAAGATGTCCCGCGCCTCGACAAGGGACACATTCCCGGACCAAATATCCCCCTTCAAGTTGGGAGCTCGCGCCCCACAAGTTGTCCCGCGCCTCGACAAGGGACACATTCCCGGACCAAATACCCCCCTTCAAGTTGGGAGCTCCGACTTCAGCGGTCCCGACTTTTCAGCGGTCCCGACTTCAGCGGTCCCGACTTTTCAGCGGTCCCGTCTTTTCAGTGGTCCCGACTTCAGCGGTCTTGACTTCTCAGCGGTCCCGACTTTAGCGGTCCCGACTTTTCAGCGGTCCCGACTTTTCAGCGGTCCCGACTTTTCAGCTGTCCCGACTTCAGCGGTCCCGACTTTTCAGTGGTCCCGACTTCAGTGGTCTCGACTTTTCAGTGGTCCCGACTTCAGTGGTCTTGACTTTGCCGCAGTCCAAACTCAGCAGCCGCCCTCCTAAGTTGGGAGCTCGCGCCCCACAAGATGTCCTGCGCCCAGACAAGGGACACATTTCCGGACCTAATACCCCCCTCTAATTTGGGAGCTCGAGTCCCACAAGGTATCCGTCATCCCGACAAGGGACACATCCCAGGACCTAATACCCCCCTCTGAGCAGCATGGGCGTATCCTACAATGTGCCGGTCACGCATGCACCTCCTCGCTCGCCACCGCGACCCAGCACCTGAGGCTACAAATGCTTTCATCGGGACGAGCGAACTGGCGTGACCTGTCGGGCCGCAAGGTCCGCAATTGTTCGCTCACTACTTCGTTTGTAATTGGGATATTTTAAGGGGCATATTGCTATGGTTAACCCATATAGCTATGGGTTTTAGTGTAATGATGTTCTTACTTCAATTGTAAAAAGCATACAAACCGCAAGCTGGTGAATAAAAATGAGTTTTTTAGAAATTATACTCGTTGTGAGGGGTATCTGTTCACTCCGTATTATTGACTTTTTCTGAGCAATTTACAGCAGGGGTATCATTCCAAGAACCTTACTTCGATAGAAAGAAATACGAACAGGTAGTTGGATTAAAGAATAAATATTTATATTTAGGGGTAATTATGCCCACTGTGGCGAGGTTGGAAGAATAAATATTAATATTTGGGGGTAATTATGCCCGCTGTGGCGGGGTCGGTGGGGCTAACGAGCAGCATCAGACCTGACGCAACGGGAGGATGACCTGGCACCACACACAGCAGTGACTCAGCAAGTTTTTTATCACTGCACGAACAGGTCATTCGGTTTGAGGGTCATGTACGGCAAGCAAACCTACGTGTACATAAATACACGTACACGTTGTGCTTGTCATGTGCGGCAAGCAGACCTACGTGTACATAAATACATGTACGCGTTGTGCTTGTAATGTACGTCAAGCAACCTAACTGTACATAAATACACGTACACGTTGTGCTGGTCATGTGCGGCAAGCAGACCAACGTGTACATAAATACACGTACACGTTGTGCTTGTCATGTGCGGCAAGAACACCTATACATGTACAGCAAGCACACGAAAAAGATGCACTTGTCATGCACATTTAGCACACCTACACGAAGGTGCTTGGCGGTGAGAAGAAACGAATGATCAAATGCATTTGAAAAAAAAAATTTGGACACGATCATTAATGTAATTAAATGCTTCAGCAGACAGATAGATTTCAATGAATTAAATGCTCGATGCAGACAGAAACGGATAATTTTTCGCAAATAAATGTGATAAAACTTATTTTAAGGAATTTTTAGAATATATCAGGCAAGTAAATTAGACTGATATTATTAAAAATGTACAGATATATAAGCTGGATTATATAAGATGTAGTTGAGCTGAAGTTATAAGGCGCCGAAGCAAACGTGTCCTTTCAGAACATTGAATCGTCATCTTTGAGATGCAATTTAATATGCACTGTAATAAATTCTATGTTGCAATAAGCAAATAAGTCAATTTATTCAATTCTATAGTCGAAATGCATAAAATAGAGATGAAAAGGCGTTTGATCCTGAACAGTGCATTATAAATTTGAATAAGTTCGATGTCAAAAGAAACTTATTCATCCATTTGATCCACGATTGTCCCCCCGGAATATTGCCGACGCAGGACTATGCGCAACCTGTCTATATTAACCCCTTCGTTTCAGCGCTAAATAAAAGAATAAAAAATTCGGTCAAAACCCGAAAAAAATTAATAAGCTAATAAATGAAAAACCAAACAAAATCCGAAGTTGTAATAAATCTATACGGCTTCAATACACGCACCTGCAAGAAGCTACGTATTTAATGAGCGTAAAT
The DNA here is from genome assembly GCF_000764305.2 of Hyalella azteca. NCBI lineage: Eukaryota > Metazoa > Arthropoda > Malacostraca > Amphipoda > Hyalellidae > Hyalella > Hyalella azteca. The sequence goes on along the minus strand of NW_025945258.1, from coordinate 56,384 downwards.
GAGAACTTTAAATACGTAATGAGCGTGAATTTAATTAAACTTAATTGAAGTAAAATAATCTATTCTATCTATCTATTTTTCTGCACCCGCTAACAATAACTCAGTTATCTATCGTCTTTGTGTTCTTATGGACGACAAATACAATGGTTCATTGGAAGTACGTCCTTGAAAACAGGTACAAACTCAAGTTTTTCACCTTCTTTCCTTTCACCCAGTATAAATTGCATATTATTTTCATTTAACCCCTCGCACGTCGACCTTCTCATGAACGTTGGTTGAAAAATCTGAGGGCGTTCACGCGCGCCGCAAAGCATAACGAGCAATGTCACTGCGTTACGTGGACATGGAGGTCGACAGTCCAGCGCGGGGTACACGTACAGTGTTACAGTGTAGCAGGTTAACCGACGACCTTTTGTGTTGGCTGAACAATGGACGGACGTCGCAGCGCTATTCGACACGCTCTTGTCAAGTCCATTTAACTTCCAGAAAGCTTGGGAAAATAGCACAGCGATATTTTATTCGATTAATGCATTCGAGTATATTTTGTGATCTTGACCTTCTTATTATGACAGCGCTCTCCCTTTTGGTCGCTGATTTCAGACCGACAAAATAATTCTTTCACTTTCATTTATAAACTTTCGTTCGATTAGTTTCCATAATTGAGAATAACTTTGCAGCAATATAATATTCCGACTTCTTTTTAAACATTATACCTACTAACAAGCGATGGCGAGAATAAATAAAGTATTCAAGGGAGTAAATAAGCTTCGTAACTAAAAGATAGCAAAGTTTGTACAACTTTATGGTCAAGAATGCATGGAAAATGTTGATAAAATCATTGTTGCGTAAAGGAAGAGTTTGCTGCCTCACGGATACGAACCAATATCCGGCACTACGCAAGTCACTGCAGATAATTTGCTATTATTTTCTTTCGACAGCTCCGTGTATACAATCATGCGGAAATAGAAAGCTAAACAATGCATAATTGATGCCACACAAAAAGAATACAGCTTTAATTACATCACACAGCCTCCGTAACGGTGACCCCTGTGACCTTTGACCTCTCCTAACATGACTTGCACTTTCCTCTTAACGAGACACAACTGGAACCTGATCCTTCCTCTCCTTACTGTCACTTTTGCATGAACATGACGCTTGTCATGCTGAATATGAATGATAAAGAGATCAAGGAGTACGCGATGTTCCGATAAGTTTGAAAAATAATTATGATGTCATAGATCCTGTCAGTAACACTTAAAGCAACGTCAGAGTTGATGTACGATGATGCAACATCTGCAATCTCGTGTACCAACATTTGTATGCCACTTGTTGGCACCAGGATGTTTCCTTCTAGATTGTTGCACAGTCATGTCACTTCTAGAGTCCCTTGCAGAATATTTGCTTTTGGTGACACTATATAGGATACTTTCCTCTTAACGAGACACAACTGGAACCTGATCCTTCCTCTCCTTACTGTCACTTTTGCATGCACATGACGCTTGTCATGCTGAATATGAATGATACAGAGATCAAGGAGTACGTGATGTTCCGATATGTTTGAAAAATAATTATGACGTCATAGATCCTGTCAATAACACTTAAAGCAATCTCAGGCTTAATGCACGATGATGCAACATATGCAATCTCGTGTACCAACATATGTTAGCTACTTGTTGGCACAAGGATGTTTCCTTCTAGATTGTTGCACAGTCATGTCACTTCTAGAGTCCCTTGCAGAGTATTTTCTTTTGGTGACACTCTATAGGATATCCCCTTTCTAGAATGCACTAGGATGTCACTAAGCACTAGGAAGTCCTCTAGATAGCACTATGATGTCACTAAGCACTAGGAAGTCCTCCTTTAGAGATCACTAGATGTCACTAAGCACAGGGAAGTCCTCCTCTAGATAGCACTAGGATGTCACTAAGCACTAGGAAGTCCTCCTCTAAGAGAGCACTAGGATGTCACTAAGCACAGGGAATTCCTCCTCTAGATAACACTATGATGTCACTATAAGCACTAGGAAGTCCTCCTCTAGAATGCACTAGGATGTCACTAAGCACTAGGAAGTCCTCCTCTAGATTCATGCACTGTCGTGACGACCGTTGTAGGTGCACTGTCGTGACGACCGTTGTAGGCGTTAGCAAAGAGCGCACCGATGCACTATCCTTTATAATTCATAACACTACAGTTACACACTACACAGCTTTGCCTATTACATCGGTGACCTTATTTACACTCGTGCGATGGAGGCTGTGATGATTGTTTAATAAAGCTGTGAACTGCAGTGCATTTCAAGGGGTATGGCCCGATGAAGGCAAATACTTTCCGATTAAAGATGATTCTGGTAAGCCGCAATTGGGTGGACCAATCAATGCCTGGTTGAGAGTTAACCCTTGACTTTACTTGGTCCGAATACTGTACATTAAACTCGTTTGGGATAGTGAAGGCAGGCAAATGGTAATGCAGAGTTTGAAGTCTTTCTTCGTTGCTAGAGGTCAGCCGGTTCTCTTCTAGAAAGACTACTTTCTAGATCAAACAAGAATAACTTGCAAGCCAAAGTCGTGACGCAGCCAAGCCGTGATGGCACTCAAGAATTAATTATACTCGATACAAAGATGCCTACTGATGAATAAANATATATACGAATTTTTACATACTTAGCTAACAGTACATACATGGCATACAATATTTCATGTCATACATCTAGATCACGCATCAGTACAACTCGGAGTAGAAATTCAATATTTAAAGCGGAAACAATTACCAGAGTAACTGAATTATACTTGCAAGCAGCGAGCGCAGGGATAAATACTTAACATAACATAACATAATGATGTCAGCGCTGAAGTGTAGGCCTGATGTGGCCGGTCGCCGATTCTTTTCATTTTCGTGCCTTGTTCATAGATCTAAACTCGAGTAATTTGACCGGATCTTTTCATGACTGGCGATAGTTTGATGTAGCTACTAGACTTACACCGGGTTCGATAAGGAGCTAGGCATAATAAAAATACTTCATAAAATCATAATCTTTATCGCATCGCTACCTCATTTAACGAGAAAAAGAAGATATAATACACCTGCCAATGTATTATTCCAATTAGTACAGAACACATCAAATCCTTTGAAGGATTTCAATACAAAAATCATGCATGATTTGTTATTTCAACATATACTTAATACTTGTTCTCTATATACCCCCCGGATACTCAAGACAGCAGAACGAAATTGTAGTCCTTCAGGAATTGCCAGGGGGCGGGTTCTGATGAACATAGAGTTTGGAAACACCGGATCTAGAGAGGAGTTTTCAAGAATTATCGACGTATTCTGCTCCTGGGCCAGATGGGGTCCCCGCAGTATTAATGAAAAAATGTGTCGGTGCACTATAAAGGTCCCTTTGACTTTGTTCTGGAAAACATCATTGAGAGAAGGGTACTTTCCTATACCCTAACAAAAATTATGGTATGATAGAGGCTCTGCGAGAGATTCGCTATGTTTGGGTTAAGAATATTCTATCATTACCGTAAAATTAGGGCTAATAACTCCAATCTACAAAAAAAGGTGCGCGAGACAAACCCCAAACTTACAAGCCGATTACATTAACATTACATGTACTCAATTTATTTGAGAAGGTCGTGACCAGAATTAAGGTTGGTACAGTACATATGGAGCAAGCTGACCTTTACAACAGAAGACAACATGGTTTTAGACGAAATCGTTCCTGTTTGTCTCAGTTACTGGAGCATCGCCACAAAATCCTGGCCATGCTGGATGAGGAGGCCGGGGTGGACGTGGTGTATATTTGGACTTCGCGAAAGCGTTTGACAAAGTTGACCATGGAGTGCTCTTCAGAAAATTAAGACTACTGGAGATGAATTGTTGGCATGGATCTACAACTTCCCAACTAAAATACTACAATTAAGCTGTCGTAATTGGAGGCCCGAGAACGAGCGAGGCTAGGGTGAAGAGTGGAGTACGAAAAACGTTGTTTCAACGAATAAGCGTTTATTATCCATTGTTTCAACGTCGTTTGCCTGGTGGCCTATAGCGCATCCCCAGCGTGGCTCTTGTACATTGTCTGTATGTTTCTTTGATCCCCAGGTCACGCTATAAGAGGTTATAAGGCCAGGGCAGGGTGGCCCAGTGGTTACAGTTCAGAGTACCATGATTGGAGCAGAGAGGCGCGGGTTCGATCCCAGCTCTGTGCGCCAGTCAGAATCGGCGAGGAGGCCGGGCGGTTAAGCACGGCAGAATTGTAGCAGTGCGTTGAATCGGCGACAGGCCTACGGCATAATAAACGCTTAAACGGCTATTATTATTATTATAGTATTCCGCTGCCCCTAATCCCCAGCAGATCATCCTCGCCGCCAATCCTCTGGGGGACAGTGGATCGTAATTAACCACCGCGCAATAGCCCTCAGTTGGACGAACTAGTGCACATGGTGCACTGCATGGTGCACTGCATGGTGCACTGAACATGCCATGCACTACATGGTGCACTTCGCATGGAGCTATTGCAGTGCTGTGCCATGTGTACATTACGGTGCCACGTCACGGCACCACGCGCACGTCACGGTACAAAATGCACGTCACGACACGTCGCTACGAATTATTCCAGAAGTCGTGAGCGTTGAGTTACATTGGTGATCACTTTCACCGACGCACACGCACCTTCCTCACGCTCATGAACGCTACTTTCAGCCTGTAAATAAAACGCTCACAGCGTTGTTTCTGGAGTGTGAATACAATGCAATTATAAGGTGTTACCAGCGCTTCAAAGTAATACTCGCAGCATTTATATATGGAGCAGTAAAGAGGTGATTTTTAGCAGAAAAATGCATCTTCTTGAAATGACGTTCGTAGCTCCTAGGCATTACTCACATAAGCGCTTGTTCTAACGCTTGATTGCTATGCTTTTGTTTCGAGCCAAAGTGCGAGGGAAGTATAGGCTCGTTTACAATACGCTAACATTACGCAATCATTATTTTAGTAGCCTAAGAGGCACTCCAGAAATAGTGGTAGACACTAATTGATCCTTTAGAGCTACATTAGTGCTATACTCAACGGCCGTTACGAAGCTCGGGTTGTTCAACTTTCACCATCTACGGCAGGCTTGTAGCATGGGAGTTCACGTAACTTCTAGCAACATGACAAGTTGTTTCCTGCAAATTAATACTCTGTCAAACATCTTAATTAAGTCCTAGAAAATAATCCTGCCATAACAGCAAACATTATAGTACAAACATTAAACTAATTAGACGTTACATTACATAAATTAGACATAACAAAACAATAGAGAATACATTATAACAGACTTATGCGACAGAGGTCAACGAATTTGTCTTCTCCTGTTTATTCATTACCTTATCACAGTTAACTAGACACAATTAAGTTCTTGAGAAACGATGGAAGCCATCCGAACGATGATGTACAAGTTGACACGTTATGCTGGCACCCGGAAATGTCAATTCAGTTCAGATCCTACTACGAAATACGAAACCCATGTTGTCGGTTACACGATATGTCTACTTTTCGTACGTACTTCATGATCTTTTTAAAAATGTAGCTGCCCATGTAATGCCCAGAACAAAAAAAATAATTTGATATATGAATACTAGTGTATTTTACATACAAAATGTTGTTTTTATTAATTTAAATCCAATGCGAAAGTTGCAATTCGTGCGGAAGTGGTTGAAAAACCACGAAATTTCTTAATTAAGTCCCACCGAAAAAAGCTGGTAAGCGAGCATGGAAAGTTCGTCACTTAACGGAAACTCGAGTCATTGTTCTTGCTTGGATTGCAGGGCGAGAATGTCGTGCGACCGAAAGTTGTCGAATGGCACGTGCTTTACCTCCACATATTCTAGATACGTGGCCTATATACCCCAGCATATTCCGGGCACGATGGCATCATCGTATCTGGACGTCACCAATAACAACCCCTAACTCAACATATTCAGGATTCGTTTTTGACCCCACGTATACTGGATACGTGTCTAACCAACATTATCCAGATACGTGTCTGACATCACATTCTCTACATGTCTGGCACCGTATATTCTAGATAAGTGTTTAACCGCACATATTCCAGAAACGTGCCTTATCTTCCCATACACCAGATACATGCACACCATCTTCGATATAAATCCATGCATGTGATTAAATCACGCACAATGTTTTTAGCCATCAAATAATATTGTAGGATTATTATTCCAAGAAATAATTCACCGATAAAAATCATGTATAGATTTGTCAAAGTTAGCGCGTGTGGGTTAGAAAATTAAATAGAGGCTGTTGGTCGCGTGTCAATGATACTTATCGTTTAAGATAATGTCTGGTATTATTTTATTACGGATGTCGGGATTCTGTGACACTGACAATTTTAGGGAAGAAATATTCTAACATTAAAAGATGATTTTAGTTTAGGAAAGTGTAACTTTTAATCACAACAAAAGTCCACGTTACATTCAGATTTCAAAACAAGACTTTAACAGGAGTTCCGTGCTAAATGTGAGTTTGAACAGGTCTTTCTTTGATGACGTTATCTTAGTTTAATAATTATTAATACGATTCAGGATGACGGAGTGCTGGATGACCGGATTCGGGTTGACGGCATTTGTGATAACGGGATTTTCTTATTACAATGATTATAGCTATCCCGGGCAACGCCAAACTAACCTGCTAACTGATGACAAATTCTAATTAAGTAATATAAATTGTGAGTTCGCAAGAGAGAATAAACAATAACAGATTTGTAATAAAATAAGCATCAATTTTGAGAAACATTTTCGACCCACAAAATTTTGTGCCCCAAGAGACGCTCGATATTTACGCACATGTAAGAGTCTGGGCAGCGGCTGACCTCTTTTCGGAGATCAAAAGAGAGAATAAACAATAACAAATTTGTGATAGAATATACATTAATTTAGAGAAACACTTCAGACCCACAAAATATTGTGTCCATATAAGAGACGCTCGATGTTTACACACATGTCAGAGTCTGGGCAGCGGCTGACATCTTTTCACTTGTTCAGCCCCAACAAAATTTAGAGTCACCCCAGCTTCTGCTAATCCAAATCAGAAGCTGCCGCGTCTGTAAATTTTCACTGGGTAACAAAATTTAGAGTCACCCCAGCTTCTGCTAATCCAAATCAGAAGCTGCCGCGTCTGTAAATTTTCACTTGTTCAGGTCGCGGGCAGCAGCGCCGGCGTGCTGCAGGGAGTGAGAGCGCCCAGCAGCTTTCTCTCGTCTGCGGGCTGCTGCGCCGGGGAAACGTTTGCGCAGCGCGTCTTCAAACGTTTGTGTCGACGTTAAATGCGGTCTTTTTTACAGGGACTCGATAACAGTTTTATTGAAAAACGATAGTAAATTCGTCCCATTAAGATATAATTCGTGAGTTGGGCTGTGATTTATTCATGTCGTTATGTCACACTCAATTGCCAGAGAACTCCGTACGTTTGTTAAACAGTAGTCCTATTCCTAACTGAGTGATCTTCATTTTGCGGTAAAAGTTGGACTTTTCACAGCCAAGCAGGCGATTTTTTCTCCGCTTAAAACGAAACAGTTCACTTCTTTGATGAGAACCAAAGTGCCAGTATTCATCCTTGACATTGATTTAAATTATGAACTCCCTTGTTCACTTAATTACAGATTGAATTTCTGTTTTACTTCCAACAATTTAACAGTATCGCTAACGTGCGATATTCCAGTATGGTGCTAAATGTTCACAGGCATGTACACCGTACCATATCCCCCTTTAAAAACCATGGGTATGGCTTTAAAGCCCCGAAAACCCCTTATTCTATGGTTTTTAAGGTTAACAACGTACACGATCACACCGCACGTTCAGCAGCCGCACAACACAAGCGAGCAGCGCTATGTCACGCGCATCACAGCGCGACGCAACACAACATCGCTTGAGCAACACATTACACCCACTATAACGCAACAGCCAACACCCCAACTCTTAATCAGACTTGTATATGATCAGTGCATGCCAATATTCAATTAAATAACAGTAAATTATTTCAAATAAGAGTAGAGAATTATAAAATGTAACATTGTTTGCATGTGGCCTGTAAACTGTGGTAGAAATGTCACAGCTCCCACAATCCTGATCACATTCTATAACAGATTGGCGAATTCAATGAAATTGGATTATTTCATTTATAAATTGTTTAAGTATTCCAATTATTTCATTAACAAGTTTTTGCCGAATTTACTAATCGAACTGCAATATAGAGACTGTGAAAAAAAAAAACTAATGGCGTATGCTATTGTTTTAACTAATAAATTTTTTCTCTTGTATGGGTTCTTCTTTGCAAGCGTCCCTATCTGTTTTTTTACGTTTTTTGTGCTTCTCCGCAGTTTGCTGTCTTTCGAGAAGAATTGCGAAGTATAGGATGTGCAGAATTTCAATGAAATTGTTATCTTGGCAATAATTATAGCCGTGTCTCGAGCGGTTATAGTCATTAAACTAAAAGATATAGCCTAACAAAAAGGATGATGACAAAATAAGTTGTTTGGTGCACGTAAGATAGAGGGGAAAGAAAGCCGTGACCATCAGACTTTGATAGCTCGTTATATAATGATGATAATTAGATGAGGGAAGTGATGGAGGTAGCGGTGGAGGAAGAAGTGATGAGGGTAGTGGTGGAGGAAGAAGTGATGAGGGTAGCGGTGGAGGAAGACGTGATGAGGGTAGCGGTGGAGGAAGAAGTGATGAGGGTAGTGGTGGAGGAAGAAGTGATGAGGGTAGTGGTGGAGGAAGAAGTGATGAGGGTAGTGGTGGAGGAAGAAGTGATGAGGGTAGTGGTGGAGGAAGACGTGATGAGGGTAGCGGTGGAGGAAGACGTGATGAGGGTAGTGGTGGAGGAAGACGTGCGCAGGGAAAGTGGTGCGTGAGGGGCAGGATGGCGGGGATGTGGTGCGGCAGGGAAAGTGGTGCGTGAGGGGCAGGATGGCGAGGATGTGGTGCGCAGGGAAAGTGGTGCGTGAGGGGCAGGATGGTGGGGATGTGGTGCGCAGGGAAAGTGGTGCGTGAGGGGCAGGATGGCGGGGATGTGGTGCGCAGGGAAAGTGGTGCGTGAGGGGAATATTACCTGGTGTAGGGGATGAAGAGGGGTAAGGTAGGGAGGTGTGGGGGTGGGGAGAAGTAGGGGTGCTTTAGCCCCCCTTCAGGGGGTCGACTGGGTGGGACTAGAGTCGATTGTATTCAGGCTGAGCGGAGCACAGGCTCCTCTGAGTTAACAATCGCTGATCTAGAAGATCAATGATCTAGAAGATCAATGATCTAGAGAGTCTAGAGGATCAGTCGATGATCCCGAGATTCACGCACAGACGATCGCGTACAATTCGTTAATTAACGCAATACGAACCTTGGTGGAGCGCTCGTGCGTGCGTAGGGGGACTAAAGCGCGACGTAAATTGTGGCAAAAAGAACAGCAAGAAGCGCAACGTAAAAGACCACGTCCATAATGTGAAAAAAGGTTTAAAACGCAACGCAAAGTGCGACGTATATAGCGGCGAAAAAAAGCAAAGCAACGCTCACCATAAAGCGCGTCTTGACGCTCACCATAAAGAGCGACTTAACGCTCACCATAAAGCGCGACTTGACGCTCACCATTAAACGATGCTAAACGGAACGTAAGTTTCGGAACGTAAGTTTCGCGCGATGCTAAACGGAACGTAAGTTTCGGTGTGACGCTAAGCATGATGTAAAACGAGACTTCACATTTTACTTAAAACTTGACGTTGCGTAACATAAAAATAAGGCGAAGCTCCGAAGTAGGAAAAAACTTAGAACCTGATATGATATGTGGTATAAAATGCAACTCGGGTTATACGAGCGCTATGTGAAACATAATATATAACGCGACATAGAGCGTAGTAAAATAAAAAACGTGATATGAATATACTTAATTATATCAGGCAAAAGGCAATATCACTACGTCGATCAACATATTCCCCGATGTAAGAATCACAATGCATCCTCTAAGTTCAATAACTTTCCTTGCAATCTCAGACCATATAGATTGGGCCAGTGCCTTCACATTTCCTGGAGATTAAATAATTGATAATCAAGTTATTTTTTAATTAATTAAAATCTTGCAACGTATTTACTTTACTGAAACCCAGTAATTTGGTAGAATAATGCATCTGGCAGCAAGCGGGCTCCATGCGTCTATATATAATTTTTTACGGTATGACCATTTAAATTTATATTTATGAATTTTAACTCATTAAAATTTTATGGTTGAGACACGAATTTATAGTGAGTTATCACGTAATAAATTCAGGTTTATTCAACTACTGCATTTAATTCCATCCAATCAGAACCAAACTTATTGTGTAGAGATTTGTTTAACTTTCCCCAGCTTTCGCAAATTTTGATATAAAATATAATTTAAAATAAACAGCATTTGACTCAATAAATAATGTTGATTTCCAATAAATACATTGCTTGATCGAAACAGACAATCATTTACCTTGCAAGGACAATTGGGCTTCTGTTTCCAGTAATCCTGAAGAAAGCACGAGCAGCAGAGCCACCACTGACACACCCTCACACGACCACATCGCGACTCTCACTGAGGGTGGAAACTTACATGACAATGACAGCGCCGCAGGACCTGTTTGGCGGGGCGGTGAAATGCTCCTGTGGAGATCTTCATCTGTCACGACGGCTTTGTTTCTTTTTTTTTCTGGTAGCCAAGGAGGAGCGGCATTTTTGATGGTGTCGCCCCTCATAAAATTATGTAAATCATTCCGACTCTTTGGCGGAATTTATCAATAAGCTGTCGATTCAGTGAGGTAGTCTACGTTTTTAGCGAATTTTCTCATCTATGGAAAAAAACGCTATTGTGCTCGTCATGTCTGTCTGTCTGTCCGATAGTCCGTCCATCCGTCTGTCTGTCCGTCCGTTACTTTACGTTTTCGTCGACGAGAAAATTCGCTCTCTGTCACTCACTGCAAAGAGTACTGAGTTATATTTTTACAACACTTCTCTTCAACTTCCCTTCTTGTATATTTGTTGGTTTGTCTATCTGCTACAAATCTTATAATCGATATTTAACACACTTTTACCTCTCCAATCGATCTGAAATTTGTCACACTTGTTCAAAGTTGGAGACTATGCATGAATCAATTGACAGAATAAATAATTTTGAAAATTAAAAAAAATTATTATTAATATTAAAATAATTTGAAAAAATAATTTTGTCTGCTACATGTCTTATAATCGCTATTTAACTCTCTCCTACCTGTACAATCGATCTAAAATTTCCACACTTGCGTAAAGTTGAAGACTTAATGCATGATTCAAGTGACAGAGTTAATTATTTTGATTAATTTATTCTTGTTCTAATTTTAAAAGTAAAATGTAAAATTTTTTTTTAATATTTGATAATAAATTTAGAAATTCATTCTACATTTGTAACATCGCAGACATTGAATTCTTTAGAAATGTTGTCTTTAAAAAGTAATTTTTAAACGCATATTATTTCATGCATAAGACAATCAATAATTGCGGCTTAGGTGCAAATCTATTCTTAAAACATGCGCAGGTATCCTAACAGTTACTTTCAAAGAAAAGCAGATATGCAACTAATTAAGAACTGTGATTTTGTCAGTCTTGGTCTTATGTGTGGTTAATATCTGTGGAAATAAAAGGCTTAATTTTACAATTGAACGCTGTATAAGTTACGACCATCTAAAATGTTTCCAGCAAACAGCTCAAGCTCACATGTGTTGCTTCAAGCAAAGACTGGTTAAAGTTCCGGTAAAAACATCACATCATATTTCATGCAGTTTATGTTCATTTAGAAATTGCAAGACTAAAAGAATTGGATAAGTCATTGTCCAAACAATGAACCATTCACTTTCTTCACCATAGCACGAGCAGAGAGCGGACAGTACGGATACGTCCTTTAATGATAATAAATAATAATAATAATAATAATTATAATCATAAAATAATTATTATCATAATAATAATTACAATATAATAATAATCCTGAATTATTCCGTCAGAATATTGAGTGCAGCCAGCTGCCAATGCTGATATCAAGTAGACCGTCGATGAGGACGCGTCGAGCAGACCGAGATATGGAGCAGACCGACTAGACCGTCTCTCATTGTCTGATTTTGTCAGGATATTATCATGGCCGGCCTGTAACACTATACAATATAGTAAAAAAATGAATTTTTTTCATTTTTATTTTAAGTAAAAGCCTATTTAGCCAGAATTTCAAACAGAATCCAAGGTTTCGTTGCAAGTTCTTTTTTCAGACTAAGAACTTTCATTGCGAAGCACGTCTTCTGCCAACAACACCAATTACAGAACCTATCAATTTCAACGCCAATAGAAATTTCCATTTAATAGCATATTCCTCGCTGGAAATTTTCATTGCATTCAGTTTTTGCCTACAATTTTCGTTGCTAAACCTTATCCCCGGTAAGAACTTCTGTTCCCCTTAAGCATTTCGGCTAGCAAATTTAATTGCATAACATGTACTGCTTTAAGAACTTCTAAGAACACATATCCCGTCAACAGCTTTCATTGCATAACCCATTCCCCGTAAGAACTTTCGTTCCCCAACGCATATCCCATCAACAGCTTTCATTGCATAACCCATTCCCCGTAAGAACTTTCGTTCGCCAACACATATCCCGTCAACAGCTTTCATTGCATAACCCATTATTCCTTCATACGAACTTTCGTTTACTTGCTTGCTTTCTCCGCTCCTGCGACCGCTTGAAGAAGCGTCAGTTGTGCGACGCCGCAGGTAACTGTAGGCAGAAGCTCAAGGTGTCAGGGGGAGGAGTGAGTTGTGTTCATAAAAAACTATATTGAGAGCAAAAACTGCACTCCTGCCGCGCTATGGAATAACCTGATTGCAGTGAGAGTCTCTCGCCTCAAGTGAAATCCTGATCGACGTCGGCGAAGAAAGCAGTACAGGACCAATGTTTACTGGTTCACTAGTTACGAGTCAAGATTTGCCGATTAAAGAATGAAATGTCTCTCTGCTTTAAGGTCTAGATATCTTTTTATGATCTTCTTTCTTGGAAATGTCAATCAGATATTGAAATTCGATGGATACAGGTTTTAACTACGAAGTTGTCTATCGCTACGTGTAAGGAACAGAGGTAAGGTAAAGCATAATTCTACCCAGAAATAATAATTCGGTAAAAGAATGTATTTTTTCGCAACTACAGCTTCAAGGCGATTAACTTGAGGCGTTGATTACACACTCACTTCTGCTTCCCTTCGTACTTGTACATAAGTTTATTTTATAATGCAACACGATTTTCCGTGCAGCTATTTTTTCAACCTAGATTTCTAGCATAATCTGTGAGAAAAGCCGCTTTTTAAAAGAAAGTATTTCCTTTATCACAAAATGTGGTAAATCGTAGGCGCTACTCATATCCAACGACTACCACCAACAGCTGCAGTGATGATAAGGATGCACATATAACAACCCACTTCTTTTAATGCTTACGTCATCTTCAATCGAATGTTTTGCTTTTCGTCGACTCACCGTACACCTGTTAGTTCTCCAGTGATTCGAAAAAATCAATCACCTAATGTATTTTCCACCGTGACTCCGCCTGACAAGGTATTACCAGATGGCGCTCCTCCAACATCTCTTGCTCCCATTCCTTCTTTGTGTTCTACTCGTTCAAACGTTGGACTCTAAAGAGGTGGAAAATGAAGAAGAAACTGCAATGTTGCAGATGCTGGACGCCATGCAACAACTTTTAACAGGAGGAGGGCTATTTGACAGAGAGTATTACGCATCACTTCGAACTTGCATGGACGAGTTGGACCCTCTGCTTACCACATCACAGGACAACGCCTGGCAAGGTATCATCAATTATTGGCTTTCGAACGGCACTGAAACGGACCCTTGGGGTGGAAAACCTTCTCATTACATGGAACAGAATGCTACTAACAGCGACTTTTTGAACATGACTGTTTACGAACCCTGCAATTATGCATCTAATGTTGCCTACTACCATGATGCAACTGAAATCTGCAACCGAATCAATGCTGGAAACCTCTTCTCGTTTGCCGACGAGTACGTAAAAGCCATAGGCAAGTCTTTCTCAGGTTTGGCCATGGGATCATCATTTTGGCATATGAGTCACACAATTATTGGTCATCAGCAGGATAATTGGAGTATAGGAGTCCTTTCATATCTGTTCCATCAGGCCAGTCTGTCCGCTTTAGACGCACCTCCCATTTTAACGGACTTTTCCGACACTCCAAGAGCCCAAAATTCTCTGGAAATTGCAGATACGTTCTTCAACATGTATCTGAGTGCACCTGTAACAGAATGGTACGACATCACCAGCGCAGTTGACCTACCTGACTATTATCAAATTTTTGCCGGAATTGTATGTACGGCCTTGACTCTGGCATTTGAAGATGAGAAGGTAGATGAAATCGTCGTGAAGTTGGCCGAAGCGTTCAGCGTTCCGGATGAACTACTTATTTTTATACAGGATGTGTACTTACCTGAGATAAGGAACATCACCGCTGATGTTAAACTATCTCCTATTGAGAAACTTCGTTTCGAAGAGGACGTGGCGAGCGTAGGGAGCAAATTAATGTACGCATTTCTATGGCAAGAAGAACGGCTAACCGACAACCCAATGTTTCTCAACGAGACCGTCAATGAGTGGGGATGGCTTCATCTTCCCGTTCTGAACACCGAACTCAACCAAGCGAACTCATTCGATTACTACGACATAGACTTTCAGAATGGTACGAACATCTATCCTGGTGATGAGTGGTGTAACCCAATCATTCCGCATGCCAAGTGGCATCTGGAGTCGGCCATAGGACTATTAGACATGGCATATATATCTGACGAAATGTACAGAATCCTGGCCTCTAGCAATTCAACAATGTAATACCAGTTTAGTTATCATTCCAAGGTAATTTTGTTTAGGAATGACTAGAATTATCATCTGGTTGCAGGTTTAGGATTCGACCTTTTGCTTGCCGGATACAGTGACCGTTCTCAATGTAATTGGTACGATAGATCGTTTAACGTCAATAAACTTAAATTAAAGTCTCTCTTTAGTAAAATTTTCAATATAAATAAACCTGTTTGCAAACATTTTGATTAATATGATTTTGTTGTCTGGGTATCGTTATTATCGTATGAGAAACAAAGAATTTTGCTACAAAGGATGCAATGATGTGAATATTGCCAAATCTTGTGTCCAATCAGTAGGTTCTTGTTCATGGGCACAGAAGATAAGAAATGTTCGACATTAACGAATTAGATACAGAAGATTGTTTCGTTTCAATGTCAAAAATGTTGAATAATTTGCTAATGCCTGAGTTACTATGAATTTAGAAATATTCACAGGACGTTTTATCGCAACCATAACGATCCGAATTTATTAAATTTTTACAAATATCTAATTCATTAATATATCGAATTTGAAGTATTAATGAGAGCACAAAATTTTTATAGTAGATAGTATCAACCAAATTTTTATTTGCAAAGAAAATTTGTACTTGTTGAAAGTGATGGTTATAGATTACGTCTTTATTTTGAATACAGCGTTACCCTGCACAGCGCTAACAATTTCTAAGCTCACTGAAAACAAATGTACAATTACAATACCCAATTCGTGCAAGACCATTTTAATGCAATAAAATGTCACAAAAAATAGTTTTGAAATGAAACATCATCATGAATCGGAAAATACGAAGGGATTTATTCCAACATATCGGTAACATAAATTCAATTATCGAATGCGTGATAGAAGTAAAAAAGGATTGTCGACATGTCTTTTTTTTTCTTGCACCAATCACGTACTAAATGCTGAGTCTTGAGTGGAAATGATCGAATATATATAAGAAATTTTATCAGCTATATTGTAAACGAATTTGTTCTGTTGATCGCACCTCAGGTTTCTCAATAACCTTGAGGTTTGAATTAATTTTATACAAATTTTAAATTTTAGCTACGTATACTATGTCTTGAGTCTACAGCACCTGAAATTTTAGAATCACTATCAAAACCATACTAATATTTCATCACTTAAAGGTACATTTAAATTGATATTGTCATTACTGAACGTGACTTAAATTTTTTATGTCCTTACCAAAAATCAGTGCCGAATTTTCATTTCATTACTAAAATCCAAAATTCAGTGCTGAATTTTTACCTGCAGTAATAAAAGTCACCGCATTCGAGTTCACTGCGCAAGTGACCTTCAGACTAACTCGTCTAACGTTAACTTATCGTATTGGCGTCGATATGAACTCGTTGCTTTCTAGAACAGACGCATGAGCTGCTACCTTGAGAGATACAAGTTAATCTATAAAATACAGATATAAATATGACTTTTTCAATGCAATGGCGGTTATCTGGTCTCATCCTATGCCATTTTTTATTGGAAATGACGGTAAAAAAGTGGCTTGAGGTAATCATGCAATATTTTTTATGAATATAAAAAATAGTGTTACTTATTAATGTAGAACAAAGATCTATCATGAAACGATCTATCTTTGATTGTTGCTTTCGAAGATTACAGATCAAGTGCTGGACAAAAAATATAGAATAAAAATATAGAACTGTAATCACTGGAACAAAAACACGGTCCATGAATACTTTGGTGAGGCTGGACTAGAATATGAAAGAAATGTAACATCGGGTTCATCGCTGCAAGCTCTAAATGCAATACATCTGTTTAAGCAAAAATCTGTTGAACAAAATACTCAAGTTAAATCGCTATTTCGCTGTATTTGCGTCCCAAAATAAAAAATGTATTTTGAAACCGAGCAACTTTACCGTGAATAACTCGAATAGCTGAAGACCCTATAATAGTTAAAACAGAACATGGATGTTATAGGCTTCTGTTTTATTTTTGGAGTGAAGCTTCATTCGCAATTAGAAACAAACGGAAAGTTTGACTGAGTTATAATAATAGTTCTAATCGAAATTAACTGAAAAGATATCGCGATAAAAATGGTTATGCTAAATTTTTATGATGATGCAAAAGTTTGAGCTTCTCGAATTGTAACCTTCTCTGTGGCCACGAATCTCACTAAATTTAATAAAAAAATATAACTCAGTGCCCACTGAAGTGAGTGACAGAGAGCGCATTTTCTCGTCGACGAAAACTTGAGTTGACGGACGGACAGACGGACGGACAGACGGACAGACAGACGGACGGACATGGCGAGCACAATAACATTGTTTCCATAAATGAGAAAATGCGCTAAAAATCATCTAGCCTCCGAGTGCTAAAATAATCACGATTCTTTCACTTAATTGGCAGCCACTATATATTCGGCTAGTCCTATCCGCCACTAATTATCGGGCTAGTAGCATTGTATAGAGGGACGCTGGCGGCTTCAGTGGCTAGTACTTGCAGCAACTTGTGGACACTTGAATCAAACATGTTTTTATTTTGTGGCCGGTGAGAAACCAGCACCTGGTGACATGACTCACTAAGAGACAATATACATGTGATTGTCAACCATCGTATAGTCAACAAAAATGAATCTGTTTCAGTTTATGTTGTTGACAAAACATTATAAAAAGTATTCGGAGTAAGTACAATATGGATCAGAAACAATGAACGAGTACCTTCACCTCAGATGTAACCGAGAAAGTAATTTATGAAATATATATTAGGGACAAAGTGACGATCGATTCCATTACTAACAAACCTCAATCGCAGCAAATCGCGTTAGATTTCCAATAACCCTAACACAGTTTAATTGAGCCTTTAAATAATTAAGTGAACGACGCATTCATACCATTAATAAAATGGAAAGTGCGACGCAACTTTACATTATTTAATTTCATGCCTTGTATTTGCGTGGACGGTTACTTTCATTACGCGTTTGTTGATCACACGCAATCCTTCGACACGCAACTTCACGACTGATCGGACACGCGCTGCGTCGGTTACACGTCTGCGCAGAGTTGTGCAACGCTCGTCGCACAAACGTCTATGAGATTTTACGTACCGTATGAAATGTGTATACTATTGCAATATATAACTTAACGTAATTAGCTTGCCAGAATTAAAAAATTTCAATAGTGATCATCTATATATATATTTGGGTTGTGTTCTCAGCCATAAGAGGAAAATGTGTGAATTAGGACTCATATTGTTATTTAAACTCGTCATTACAAAGAAACGATGTCTGCATGTTAAGAAGCTTTGTGGAAATGTTAGAGATGCTCGCGGTAAGGTCATGAGGAAATTCATGGTAGTGATTGAATAGATTATTTAAAATTTTCTTAAATTGTAAATGATTTTGGTGTCACTATGAATCGTTGAAATCACAACTATGTCACCTTCAAACTACAAATATTACGTTTCAGGATAACTTAAAATCAAGTTAGCAGTTAAGTTAACGCGTGTTTTTTGGGGAGGAGTTTTTCCCGTCCAGCAACTATGTTATAAAATTGAAGTAATATTTGTCTACACAATTGAAATATATAACACCAAAAAGTGCGAAAAATTTTCCATGGCAGAAAAATATTCTTCATATATTTGTTCTTTTTAACACGCTACGCATGCCGGTAATCACGTTATCTCTTTGAATACATTCTTACTACTAAATACCAGACAATAGCAAGCGAATGTTCTAAACTTAGCTGATGCCAATATCATTTACCTTTTAAAACCATAAACCAATCTGAAGCAAAAGAAAGACTTGAATCTCATACGTCTCTGATGAACAGCGCTCGTATAGGCCAAATTAGATTTTGATTAGTCAGACATGAAATTTTAGTCGGGCCTTTTTAGGTGTTTTCTTTAATACTATACCGTATATTTACGAATCTTCGGCACACTACTGCGTCTTTACGTCGCTATTTACGTTATTCTATAAATATTTCGTCTTTTTTACGTATCGTCCTAGATACTATGGCTTGTTCTTCACTTTTATTTCCATAGATGCTACGGCATATCCAAATATCTTCTTCGATGCTATGACATATTCATGGGACTGCCTAGATTTCTAGATAAATAAGCTAGATAGATTCTAGATAAATAAGCATGCTGCATGCCATACCGAATCTAAAAAACAACGCAAGGTTCAAGTTGTTGAAGAGGCAATAAAACAAGTTCATAACCAGTAAACTTTAGGTATATTGTTTTAAAATCTTCTGTATACTTGAAGGCCAATTAAGGAAATATCATTAGTGAGTGGATGAAGCTAGCACCGATGACTGAAACAACTCAAAATAATTCCTGCACTTCATGACCTTTAATAACAAAGTAATAATTAATAAATTGATGGAAGCCAAGCTATACGTAAGAACACTGTAAATTCAAAGTGCATTGGCTATCTGCGGATTTACTCTCAGTTTATTATACACAGACATGCAAATCAATTTCAACTGTGAATGCAAAGCTGAAACATATCTGGGGTTTTATTGACAGCGTGTAAAAATTAAAATTTCGGGGATTTTATACACAATTTTTTCTGCACAGATAAGTTAGTAGTTTTATCACCCCAAAATTTACCCTAAAATCACCCTTATTTAGGGCAAGAAATTAATTACGGCGTCAGGATTGTAAACATTTCGTCTGCGAGGTACGTCAGATCCAACAGTCCAATCGCTGACTCCAGATGCCACTTGGCGTGAGGTATGATTGGGTTGCACCAAAAATCTCCAGGGTAAACGTCCGTCCCGTTCTGGAAGTCCAAGTTGAAGTAGTCGTACGTGTTGATTTCGTTGAGACGGCTGTTGATTATGGGTAAGTATTCCCATCCAATCGCGTTCACGGTCTCGTTGAAAAAGATCGGGTTATCTGTAAGAAATTCTTCTTGCCACAAAAAGGCATAGATTAGTTTCAAAACTGTCGTGACTCCGTCTTCGAAAAACTTGGTTTCTTCAATTATGCCCATATGTATGTCTGCCGTCAAGTTGCGTATCTCGGGTAGGTAATAGTCCATAATGAAGTCTTGATATTCCTGCTGTAATCCAAAGGAGTCCATGAGGATAGGAGCCCAATGGTCCACGAACTCCGGAGTGAAGACCAGCGTCATAACATTGCTGAATATTCCAGCAAAAGAGATATAGTAATCTGGTATATCCAGAGCAGCTGTGTGTTCGGACCACATTTCGACAGGAAGATTCAGGTACATAAATTGAAACTCATCAGCAAGCTCCAATGACGTCTGTGGTCTTGGAGTAAAACTCAAATCTCTCACTATGGAAGAGGCAGGCAAGTTCGAAATACTCCCTTGGTGGATGAGGTATGACAAGACCCTGATACTCCACGTATCTTGCTGTCCTCCCAGGTTGGTGTTGCTCATGTGCATGAATGAAGATCCCATAACGAGGCTCGAAAAAGCCTTGCCTATCGCCTTGATGTACACTTCAGGAAGCTGGAAGATGGTCCCATTTTCTCTTTTTTTACACAACTCGAGGGCTGGATGGATGTAAGCCACGTTTGAAGTATAATCGCATGGCTCATAAATGATCATATCCAGGAAATCTGTGCGTGAGACATTGTTTTCAACGTAATGTGAACCCGCACCGCCCCATGGGTCCGAGGAGGTGCCGTTCGAGAGCCAATAATTGATGATACCCTGCCAAGCAGAGTCCTGGGAAGTGGTGAGTGTTGGGTCAAACGTATCCATACAGGCTCGTATTTCCTGGAAGAGAACCCTGTCGTATTCTGGTTCTCCAGTCATAAGCTGCTGCATTGCGTCAAACATCTGCAACATGGGCGGGTCAAGTTCATTTTTTGTTTCAGAACTTGCGGCCGAAACTACGAAAAACACGGCAGTCGCCGCAGCAATCACGAAAAACAACACGGCAGTCACCGCAGCAAACTTTTTAGCTGTCATCTTTGCCCAACGAACGTGAATTCAATAATGCACTTACTTTCCTTCTTGTGGTGCAGATATCCCGTGATTTGTTTCAGGTTAGTTACCGTGATAATAGAATCATCTGCAAGGCAGTGCAGAATTTTCACAGTGTGAATGTTTTTCCAAGTTTCGAGTGTTTACGAGTGTCCTTGCAACAGCAACTGCTGCGCTCTCAGAGAGCTGCAGGCCTTGTGACCAAACATTTTGGGCCCCTCGATGTGGTAAATGAATATCTTTATTTCGAGATAATACTTAATTGGTTTAACATTTTCCTTTCAATACAATATTCAACATTAAATTAAGTATTTTTGTATGTGTGACACTTCTGCCGTAAGTCTCATTTCATACAGATAAAATAAGAACAACTACTATATGTGAAAAAATAGTAAGATTTTTAAGAATCCCAATCATAAGAAATTTGAGTGTTTATAATATGTAGACTAATTAATGTGCAACAAATTACGATAGCCAGAGTAGGAGCTCAACAAAGTCCGCATATAATTCAATATATCTCCACGTTTTAAAGTGCTTCAAGATTTATAAATTATTCATGGTCATTCCGTTCAATATCCCAAGTTCACTTTCATTTTCCATGCAAAAGATTTTATCATAATACATGGAACTGCTGGCCAGATTTGTTGAAAAGGATTAGTGGTTTCCAAGGAAAAAGTTTGGTATTAAAACTGCCTTGCCGAATGCAAACCAGTTTTGCCTAAGTGATATGCCAGGTTTAACTGTGAGACATGTTACTTTCAATTAAGATGTATTAGGTCTATCATTCATTTCTCTCTAAATACTACATTTCTTGTGCATCAAACTGTTCAGAATTCAACACTTTCCAGCAACCCTGTTTTGAGTTGACATGGAATCGGGGACCGGGAACAAATTTCGAGAAAGTTCTATTAGCACTAATCGAACGTTTTGGGGTCTGGTGAGACATGTATTAGAATAGAATAGAATGGAATAGAAGTGTCGGCACTGAAGAAATAGGCCCATGGCCTGTTGCCGATTCTTGTTCATAGAATATAATAGAAGTGTCGGCACTGAAGAAATAGGCCCATGGCCTGTTGCCGATTCTTGAATTTTTTGTGACTTGATTCACAAGGGATCCGGCCTTTGGAACCCGATCTTTCCATAACTGACGATTGATTGAGATAGCTGCTGGACTTATTGCCTGGTCCGTAATTTGCTAGGCATTTTATTTGTTTGAATTATTAGCTAAAATGTCTTGGCATGATAGAATGCCATTTGTCAACCGACAAAATTTTACACAGCTCAATTTTTAAATTTCATTATTTATTGAATTTTTCTTTCATCAATTCTTGTATCGACTACATATTTAATATATTAAAGACCATTCACATATACGTACGTTCGACTCTGAATCAAACCAAAAATAGTTACTTTTTACTGTCTCTTATTGACAATTATTAATTTTAAAACACATGCAGAAGTAAACATGTAGTGTTTTGTTAAAGCTATAATATTGTAAAACTACTATTAGTTAACGAACTTTTTTTAAGGTTACTATAATCATGTGATATTATACTTGTCTCATTTGTCATGCTTATGTAGAACCCAGGAGTCCGTGACGTTCCTTTCACAAAATACATATTTATGAATTCGCTCATTGTTTACTCGTTTGTAATACTAATGAATTTAGTAGATATATCTGGGACAGCTAAAAAATGTTCATGTGAAACAATTCATATAAAATAGAAGATGTATTCTAAGGGTCCCCCGCCTGCTGACTTGCCACTTTCCCTCGCTAGGTATAATAGTTCTTGCCCTGACACAGAAACGTCAACAGCTCCTCTAGAACTAAAGTAATAACTTCATGGAGTTAATCTATGAGAGGTGCATCCGTTGGCCCCAAACTTATACTCTTAAATGGCTCAACTCTTAAATTAACCCAACGTCTGCGTGGGGACCTCATTGAAATATACAAGTATACTCATGGTCTATACAAGGTCCCCGAAGGATTACTAGAATTTGAAACAAGAACCAACATAGGCACGAAAAGGAAAAGAATCGGCGACAGGCCACATCAGGCCTACACTTCAGCGCCGAGATCAATATGTTATGTTATGTTAAATAAGACCTGGAGCCAACAGCCTGTAGTCTTCAGGCCAGGATCTCACCATACTGCCTGGCACGTGTCAGGCATATGCCAGTCACGATGAAGTCCAATATTCTTTAATGCATTTCCATAGAAGCATTCACACCATGCGCATGGCAGGTGCCAATTGCACGGCTGGTGTGAATACTTCCAATGAAATACATTAAAAAATATTTGACACGACCGTGACTGGCATATACCTGGCACGGGTCCGGCAGTATGGTGCGAACCTGGTCCAAATAACCAAGGTGATAACGCAGTAGTTCCCGCGCGAAGGTTTCCCTAATTTACTTCCATCAAATGTGGACACGTGGACGCAATATTGTCCAGCGCAAAGTAAACCTACTTCATATTATTGAGAAAGATTACTTCTTCCAATATATTGTGTTCAGAGGGAACAAAAATTTTCGTATTCTATAATTAGATGAATTTGCATACAAGTATTTCGAGGATTTTTGTAAATCGACAATTCGGGTTCCATATTAATTATTCAAACATCTGTTATAATATGTTTAGTAGCTTGTGGGATCGAGACATCGGCCTACTATAAATCAGTCTAGAATTTATACACGATACAACTTCATATACAATTTTGTTTTACTGAGTTTTTCCTTATCGATGCTTTGTTTCACTCATGGTTCACTCATGTTTCACTCATGTTTCACTCATTTTTCACTCATGTTTCACTTATGTTTCACTCATGATTCAATTAAAAAGAGAAATATATTCTCATTAAAGACTACAACTTAGCACCGAAATTCTCAAGTGGAACTAAGTTCAACCATTCAGTTCTACTATAATGATAACATTAACTCTAACATTAACTATAAAAAAATTAGGGTGCATGTGATTTGAACGAACAAGCAAACCCTCTCTTGTCTCGCGCTGTATAAAAAAAAATTGATGATAGAACTCCATTAAAGCATTTAAAGTCACGTCAGATTGGTCAGGTGCACCTGATTGGTCAGTAGCGCCATATTGGTCAGTTAAACCACATTGGTNCAGTAGCACCATATTGGTCAGTCGCACCATATTGGTCAGTAGCACCATATTGGTCAGTAGCACCATATTGGTCAGTAGCACCATATTGGTCAGTTGCCTGTCTATCACGCCACCTGCAGCCTCACACCATCTAGTCATGTCATTCCTTCGCTTGTAAATAGTCATGAGAAACACTATCGTTATCGCAGGTGTTGAATAATCAGAAGGTCGGTCGCTTATCGATGATTGAGTTAAGGAACTCTTGCAATTACATTAATGATGATATTAATTTATGATCATGTATTGTTGCTAAAGATCAATTAACTAGATAAATATATTAACGATTGAATATTTAGATTCGTAATAGCTTACGTGATAACCATTAATGAAATTAATCCCATTTTTTGAGTAAACATAATTCAGAAATATTTACGGCGAAACCTTTTTCTGCTCGGAGCTTTCCTGTAGGGACTTTGTTTGGTGCTATTTATTAGGAAGAAAATAACGAAACGTTGGGAAACCCTGCTGTATAAATTCGTTCCAAGGTACGTAATACGGCTCATGTGCAATTGAGTAATGTTATTATCTCATAACGGTTTACCCTATTCTGCATATGCTATAGGATCCATAATGATATGTTCATGCAAGCGTTCAGTAACGGGTGTGAATAAAACACGAAATCAAAAGTCTTTTGATTCAAAATTATCATTTTAATATCTCAATTTTAAACAACAAATAATATAAGTCAGATATTCCTTCATTAATGTAAAACGGTATCGTCTATTGTTTTTTTTTACTTCGAAAATACAGTTCAACATCTAATTATAAGCGTTTAGAGTTTAGACAGTGTGGTGTGCTAAAATAAATTAAGGCATTTAGTTGTGAAATAATTATATGCCTAACGTAAATACATCATTCATCAGATGATATCGAAGAATTGACACAAGACTTCCGCATATTTTTAGTAATAAACCCATGTCCGATCCGTTGTATTAGATCAGTTATAGCTACATCTTGACCTAGACTTGTGATAGAAGTCTGTTGACTTCATCGCCTAGGTAGAACAGATCTAGCAGACCTATTGCTGATTCTAGATGCCATTTTGCGTGCGGCCATGTTGGATTGCACCACTCGTCGCCTGGGTAAATGTTGGTTCCATTTTGGAAGTCAGGCTCGAAATATTCAAACGAGTTTAAAGAATTAGCCCAAGCATTTACAATAGGTAGATATTGCCAGCCTAGAGCGTTAACTTCAGGATCTAGAAACTGTGGATTGTCAGTGAGCACATGTTCCTGCCATATAAAAGCATAAATCAATTTCGAAGTTGTTCCGATCAAATTCTCCAGGAACTTGGTTTCTTCGATGATACCCAAGTCACTGTCTCTTATACACATCTAGATCAGACTTGAAAAGCCTAGCACCATATCGAACCCGGTGGAAGTCGAGTAGCTACTTGAAACTATCGTCAGTCATGAAAAGATCCGGTCAAATGAAACGCTTTTAGATCTTCTGCGAACAGCGCACGAAAAGGTAAAGAATCGGCGACAGGCCACATCAGGCCTACACTTCAGCGCCGAGATCACTATGTTATGTTATGTTATTTTGTTAGCTTCAATATTTTACCATTGTTTAGCTACTGTCTCTTATACACATCTAGATGTGTATAAGAGACAGGTAAAGTTGATAGGAAGGCGGCACTTTATTTTCCATGAGGCAAGCTGATTGACCTCCAGCAAAGAGGGCATCATGTCTCCAGGCTCTTTCTCAAGAGTAATGACAAGAATCTTTCGACCAAGATTCTTACTCATTCCAGCAATTCCTGCTCTGCCAAAGGGAGAGCTGGCTAAAGCCTTACTCAAGGTCAAATCATTGGAAAAGAATTTCTCAACTGGGCGGGTGTCAGCAACTGGTTCAATAATCACAACTTTGCCCAGAGAGTTGGTCACATCAGGCTCTATCTCAATCTCCTGGTTAGATCTCAAAGAGTCCTTTGCTCTATTCCCTGTACCTGTCTCTTATACACATCTAGATGTGTATAAGAGACAGCTTATATACAGTGAAACATTCAACTTCAAAGTTTATTCTTTATTTTAGATAAAATACTCAAATTCTACTATTATTTTACTTTTTATTATTATTTTGCTATTATTATTTATTAATCTTTATACATCT
Organism: Hyalella azteca; assembly: GCF_000764305.2. Taxonomy (NCBI): domain Eukaryota; kingdom Metazoa; phylum Arthropoda; class Malacostraca; order Amphipoda; family Hyalellidae; genus Hyalella; species Hyalella azteca. The sequence continues at coordinate 30,245 of NW_025945258.1, read as the reverse complement.
GTCGATTCATTTGAATTCAATATGAATTGTTATGAAGAATTATTATTATATAAATGTAATGACGACGAAGAAAAAGGATGACCGCATGTGGTCAAACGGAACAAAACATGTGCATGTGCCGGGGTGTGTAATCGGATCTTGGGATGTTATTTGTTCAAAATGATTTTTACCATTATTGATGTTTGCTTCCCATTCCGATCTTGTAATAGATTATCAGTAAAGCATGGCATGTTTCAAATTTAATGACAGCACATGAACAATAACTTTGTTTCTTCTCGTCGTAAATTGTCTTGGCCGTTTACGACTCAGTCAGCTGATCTTGCATGTGTAAGCTGGCACCGTCATCATGCAGAACAGCTACAACGCCGTCATAAATGGGGGGGATCTTGCAATGATGGATTTTGACTTGACACAGCCTGAAGCTCCTGTACGGTGTCCTTTATGCCATGAAATGTTTGTCGTAGTGCCAAGCAGCCAGCCTCTGCAGCAGCACTTGTTAACTCAACACCGTCTTATCATCGCCAAAATCGACGAGATTGCCGATTTAAGACAGTAAGTGAAAACGGACATTTTCAAGATTAAATTTATAATATACTTCTAATACTATAGTAATGTTTAGATTATTAAGCCAAATTTCTTGTGTAAGTGTAGGTATTGTTTAATAATGTATATTACAGACTACAGAGTTGTTGTTTTGAACCCTGGAAAGTGGAAGAGTGGTGAAAATTCAATTAGCTAATACGAGTCTGAGATCTTGCTTCTGTTGCATGCTCTGATCACTGATATACCTAGCCATATTTTAAATATTGGGCAGAAATTTCTTAATTAAAATTGCAGGTAAAAATGATTGTTTCATAAGTAAATTTCCTAAATCTCTGGTGAAAATAGGCTACCTAGTCTGTTTGACTTTGTCCTATTTTTTACTGAAGAAATTAGGAAAAGGCCATAGGAAAAGGTGAAATTGTTCAGATTCTCAGGCCTTTTTGTATGGATCACTAGTGTTTTTTTTCCAAGTTTCCTCTAAATAGCATGAAAATGATATTTAAACAAACCAAACTACCTCTTCCGCTCTTCGGTTCCAGGGCTGGAAAAGTCCTATTTTTGTCTGAAATATCGCGGCTCTAATATCATATAATTTCAGTAGGTATGAAATCTCCTGGCTTGAATGTCATAAATTTTTGTTTGATTGAAAAATTGCGGTTTGTACTTCGGCACTTCGCAAACGTGTCACTTCATAAAATTTTCAACTTCTGCAATCTGCATTACTTTTCCGTTCCCCCCAGAATATCCTTCAGAAAAAAAAACATAAACATTGAAATGTAAACAAATCAACTAACATTTTGTGGAAGATCGCGCATAGTTGCGGGATCGTCTCTTAATATTGTCCAGGAATTACTAGGTATTTTTGTGCAATCATGTCTCATAGTCTCGTGTCACATATGACTGGGAGTTAATTTATTTTGTCCAATCTGAGTGTTGTTCCTAACTTCCTATATCAGTACAGTTACCTAGTATATGGGATCTTGCTGCGCAGCTTAGGCCTAAGTCTGCATTTTTTTTGTGTATGTGTGGCCCAGAATTCATTTAAAAGTGTTTTAACCCTTTTGTAACTCACAAGACTTATTGGTCCTAAGCCACAAGGTACAAATAGAATTGAGCAAGGTAAAAGGGTATATGTATCCAAGATCAAAGGGTTAAGTGACAAAATTTTGTTCTCTTGTGTGTGTGGCATGGTGGTATTGTTTTACACAACTGGTTGTCTGTGGTGATGCTTTATCAAGTGTGTAAACTGTCATTGGTTTACTTCATGCTTTGATGGAAAAACAAATAAAATTTTTGTTGCTTATTAGCAATCAAAGGCTTTTTAATGGCCTACTGCAATTTTACAGCTCCACTGCTCAGTGCTCAGTAATTATAAATCTCAGTTTAATTTTTATGAGCAGAGATTTTTTCCTGGATGGTTTTTCTTTAAAAATAATATTTGGGTCATGAATATTTTTTACTATTTTTATGGAAATTGAAGCAATTATGAGTTTTATGTTCTTAATTTACTTTATTTCTGGCAAACTTGATGTTTTATTTATTTTTATTTATTTGTATGACAAATTATGTTTTACTTTCCAAGGCATGTATTGCAAATGAAACTTCATTATTTTCAGGTACTTGATGTACTGGGGCAAACTGGAAGGAGCTGATTTAACTCAGTTTTGCTCTGCCATCTTGACCAACTCGGATCTACACCCGTCACATGGCAAGCCCGAGCGCTACTACCTGCTCAGTGAACACCTGCCAGAAGACAAACGTCTCAGGGACATGCTTAGGGAAATCAAGTTGGTATGTTAAACAGACAAGATTCTGATCAGGTCTCAAGTTTTATATTATTTCCCATTTTCAAAAATGTCTTTGTATTAATTGGCGTCATTTTTTTAGCATGGATTAGGAAGAAAAATGCTATATATGCTTTATTTTATCATGCATAGTAGTCAAAACTATTTAAATGCTGGATTAATCACTGGAAAAGTAATATCATGTTCACCAATGGCATACATTTTTTTCAGTGAAAAAAAATTTTCAGTGTGAAATTTTCATTTCAATAAATTGCTCATCTATAAATATGCAATTATTATGTCAAGCAAAAGGTTATTTATTTTGTGTTCACTCCTTTTCAAATACAATTTTTAATGCGCAGAGAGCTGTAACTCGCACCAAGGAACTGGAGCGAGCCGACACAACATTTAGCCGCAAGTGTGTGTACTGCTACAAGATAATTGGCTGTCTCTTATACACATCTAGATGTGTATAAGAGACAGGTTCTACCTCATAAACTATCTTCAGGTAAGTTATTTCTGTTAGACCAGGTTAGAAAGTTCAAAGTAAGATGGCCAGCTAAGTGTGGAGTGTCTTCTTTCTTAACTCAATTGGAACAGTAAATTGGTTTATAATTACGTACTTAGACTTTGCGGGATCGGGAGGGAATTATATAAGTACTGCATTGTTTTCCATTTCATGCTAGGTTTTGAAAATACTTTGACATCATGGCATGTCATGGATGGAATTATATAAGTGCTGCATTGTTTTCCATTGCATGCTTGGTTTTGAAAATGCTTAGACATCATGGCATGTCATGGATGGAATTAGATAAGCACTGTACTGCATTGTTTCCCATTACATGCTTCAATCTCCTTTCTTTAATTGAGTTTCATTGCAGATATTCAACAGTTATTATTTTGTGAGCTTCATCAGTAGGTATGTTTAATCACTAGGAAACTAGCTGAAAGTAAGTTAATTATATATAGGTATGTAATTATATATGTGTTTGCACATTTGCACCTGTGTTGAAATAATTTTTTGCAATAATTTTCACTGTTATTCCTTGTATTATGATTGATAGTTTACCCCAGGTAACGGCTTGACGGAATTTACTGGCTTTCTGGATGATTGCCTCTTGAATGCTTTTTGGATTTTTTATTGCATAATATCATGGTGATTTTTTCACCAAATTCTGTACCTGTCTCTTATACACATCTAGATGTGTATAAGAGACAGCAGTAGAAATACGTGCAATAAAGCATGTTCACCTAGGTTGCCCCGGATATAACTGTTATA
>NW_025945258.1:0-26519 GCF_000764305.2 Hyalella azteca | reverse complement strand
ATTGGTCAGTAGCACCATATTGGTCAGTAGCGCCATATTGGTCAGTAGCGCCATATTGTCAGTAGCGCCATATTGGTCAGTAGCGCCATATTGGTCAGTAGCACCATATTGGTCAGTAGCGCCATATTGGTCAGAAGCGCCATATTGTCAGTAGCACCATATTGGTCAGTAGCGCCATATTGGTCAGTAGCACCATATTAGTCAGCAGCACCATATTGTCAGTAGAACCATATTGGTCAGTAGCACCATATTGGTCAGTAGAGCCATACTAGTCAGTCGCACCATTTTGGTCGGTAGATCCATATTGGTCAGTAGAGCCATACTAGTCAGCAGCACCATATTGTCAGTAGCACCATATTGGTCAGTAGATCCATATTGGTCAGTAGAGCCATACTAGTCAGTCGCACCTTGTTGGTCGGTAGATCCATATTGGTCAGTGCCTCAGTAGAGCCATACTAGTCAGTAGCACCATATTGGTCTATAGCACCATATTGGTCAGTAGAGCCATACTAGTCAGTAGCACCATATTGGTCGGTAGATCCATATTGGTCAGTAGAGCCATACTAGTCAGTCGCACCATATTGGTCGGTAAATCCATATTGATCAGTTGCCTGCCTATCCCATACTAGGCAGCCTCACACTATTGGTCTATGGCACCATATTGGTCAGTAGAGCCATACTAGTCAGTAGCACCATATTGGTCAGTAGATCCGTATTGATCAGTTGCCTGCCTATCACACCACCTGCAGCCTCACACCATCTTGTCATGTCATTCCTTCGCTTGTAAATAGTCATGAGAAACACTACTGCCATAGCAGGTGTTGAATCAACAGAAGGTCGCGGTCTCTTATCGTTGATTGAGTTAAGAAACTCTGCAATACATTAATGATGACATTAATTTATGATGATGTATTGCTGCTAAAGGTCAATAAACTGGAAAAATTATATTAATGGTTGGTTGAATATTTAGTTACGTAATAGCGTACGCGATAACCATTAATGAAATTAATACCCATTTTCGAGTAAACAAAATTCCGAAATATTTACGGCTAAACCTTCTGCTCAGAGCTTTCCTTTCGAGGCTTTGCTTGGTGCTATTTATTAGGATCTTTCAAACTATCGTCAGTCATGAAAAGATCCGGTCAAATGACACGATTTTAGACCTTCTGTTAACAAGGCACGAAAAGGAAAAGAATCGGAGACAGGCCACATCAGGCCTACACTTCAGCGCCGAGATCACTATGTTATGTTATGTTATATTATGTTATGTTATGTTATGTTATGTTATGTTATGTTATGTTATGTTATGTTATGTTATGTTATGAAGATAACGCAACGTTGGAAAACCCTGCTCTATAATTTTATTCCTATAATTTTATTTATTTTAATTTTTTATTGGAAAATGTTATTATTTCATAACGGTTCATTCTATTTTGCATATGTTAAGATCCATGCATAATGACATGTTCATGCAAGAGTTCAGGAACGGGTGTGAATAAAAGAAGAAATCAAAAGTCATTTGATTCAAAAGTCATCTTAAATATCCCAATTTAAAACAGTAAATAGTATAAGTCAGATATTCCTTTATTAACGTAAAACGGTATCTTTTATTGTTTTTTACTTCAAAATACAGTTCAAAATTTAATTATAAGTGTTTAGACAGTGCTATAAGTTTTTAGACAGTGCGGTGTGCTAAAACAAATTAAGGTATTTAGTTGTGAAATAATTCTATTCGTAACGTAAAAACATCATTTATCAAATGATATCGAAGAATTGACACATGGCTTCCGCATATTTCTAGTGAATAATCCCATATCCATTGTAATTGATTATTTACCTAGACTTGTGATAGAAGTCTGTTGACTTCATCGCCTAGGTAGAACAGATCTAGCAGACCTATTGCTGATTCTAGATGCCATTTTGCGTGCGGCCATGTTGGATTGCACCACTCGTCGCCTGGGTAAATGTTGGTGCCATTTTGGAAGTCAGGTTCAAAATATTCAAATGAGTTTAAAGAATTAGCCCAAGCATTTACAATAGGTAGATATTGCCAGCCTAGAGCGTTAACTTCAGGATCTAGAAACTGTGGATTGTCAGTGAGCACATGTTCCTGCCATATAAAAGCATAAATCAATTTCGAAGTTGTTCCGATCAAATTCTCCAGGAACTTGGTTTCTTCGATGATGCCCAAGTCAAGATTTGATGTCAGGTTCCTCATTTCTGGCAGGTAGTCGTCTTGAATGAAGGCCAGGAATTCGTCAGGAAGTCCAAATGCATTGGCCAAAAAGGGAATAAGCTGGTCCACAATTTCAGGAGGAAGACCAACGGTTACCGCAGTCGAGAAAATCCCGGCAAAAGAAAGATAATAGTCAGGAATATCGAGCGACTGAGTAAAGGCATACCATTCATTCACAGGTTTAGTCATGTATTGGTTTACGAACTCATCGGCTAGCTGGAGAGCTGACATACTTCGTGGAGTGTAACTGAGATCCTTCACAACGGATGACGCCTCTGTCAGAGATGACAAACTTCCTTGATGTATGAGATAGGCGAGAACTGCTATAGGTTTAGTGTCGAGTTGATGTCCCAGCTCGGTGTGACTTCCATGCATGAAAGAAGACCCCATGGACAGTTCGGAGAAGGCGGTACCAGCTGCATTAATATAATCAAGTGGTAAGGTAAAAGGTGAACCCAGGTCTCTGCGGTAACAAATTTCCGTTACTGGGTGGTACGTTGCCATGTTGGAGGCATAATTGCACGGCTCATAGATAGTCATGTTGAAGACATCAGTAGTTGTTACATTGCGCTCGTAGTAACCAGGTTCGTATTCTCCCCAAACATCATCTACACCACCTCCAGCAAGCCAGTAGTCGATCATACCTTGCCATGCATTGTTTTGTGATGTAACGAGACGATGATCGAAAGTGTCCATACACCTGAAGAGTTCTGCTAGATATTCACGGTCGTAGAGAGGTTGTCCTGTCATCATAACTTCCATGGCATCCAACATCGTCACCATAGCGTCTGCACCATCGACCGTTTTTGTAATTCCAAACAAGACTGCTGTCAGTAGAAAGGCAATGAACCTCTTTTTTGAGCCCATTTTGAAGTAGTTATATTTCCGTGAAGGTTTCGACACACCTTCTAGGTGCAGCTAAGCCGTACAAATGATATAGCTGTTGCGACTGCGGGCCAAAATGTGACTCTATCAGGGCTTGAGAATTTACCATCTGTATTATATACAATTTTAGATAACTATGTGAAGTTACTCGGAACTCATTGCAATGTAATGTATACGACCCTGTGCAGATGGAGCTTTATACTATATATGTAATGATGTTCGACTCGATTCGATTGATTTTATTTTATTTTTATTATTAATATTTGTTAAGCGAGAGTAAATTTTGATACATATTCAAATGATTGGGTAGCTTGCATCAAAAAACAAACGAGTGGACTGATTTATTTCAGATTTTTACATCAATTACTTTTTTATTAATACGGAAAACCTAACTTCACGTTCACCTCGCAGGTTAGGTCCTAGTCAGGTCAAGTGTCAGTATTTTGTGACATTAAAAAAGTAATTGACGTAAAAATCTGAAATAAATTTGTCCACAAATTATTAACAATATCTACTTAATTTTCAAATTTGAATGAAATCCGTTCATTATTGATGGATTTATGGCTGGAAGAGTTGAAAATGAAGTTAAGTTTTCCGTATTAATAAAAAAAGTATTCGATGTAAAAATATGAAATAAAGCTGTCCATAAATTATTGATAATATTTATTTAATTCTTACATTTGAATTCGAATAAAATCCGTTCATTGTTGATGGATCTATGGCTGGAAGAGTTGAACGTCAAGTTAGGTTTTACCGAATCGACGACACTTCAGCGAACTCGCCTGCGAACTCGCCTGCGAGCTCGAATGCAAAACCTAACTTAATTTTCAACTCTTGCATGCATAACTCCGTTAATTATGAACGGATTTTATTCAAATTCGAAATATAAGTAGATAATATCAGTAACTGGCGGAGGGAATTTTTTTTCTGATTTGTACATTAATAACTTTTTTGTTAATACGGAAAACCTAACTTAATTTTCAACTCTGGCACTCATAACTGCGTCAAATATGAACGGATTTTATTCAAATTTGAAATTAATCGGTTTAGGTTTTGCATTCGAGTGCGCAGGCCAGTTCGCAGGCGAGTCCGTAGAATTGTCGATTGAGTTCGCTGAAGTGTCGATCCGGTCAAAAAACACCGCTTGCTCACAAATTGAAAATTTGGATAATTGGCTAAAAAGCTGTGCCGCTTATATACAGTGAAACATTCAACTTCAAAGTTTATTCTTTATTTTAGATAAAATACTCAAATTCTACTATTATTTTACTTTTTATTATTATTTTGCTATTATTATTTATTAATCTTTATACATCTGTCGATTCATTTGAATTCAATATGAATTGTTATGAAGAATTATTATTATATAAATGTAATGACGACGAAGAAAAAGGATGACCGCATGTGGTCAAACGGAACAAAACATGTGCATGTGCCGGGGTGTGTAATCGGATCTTGGGATGTTATTTGTTCAAAATGATTTTTACCATTATTGATGTTTGCTTCCCATTCCGATCTTGTAATAGATTATCAGTAAAGCATGGCATGTTTCAAATTTAATGACAGCACATGAACAATAACTTTGTTTCTTCTCGTCGTAAATTGTCTTGGCCGTTTACGACTCAGTCAGCTGATCTTGCATGTGTAAGCTGGCACCGTCATCATGCAGAACAGCTACAACGCCGTCATAAATGGGGGGGATCTTGCAATGATGGATTTTGACTTGACACAGCCTGAAGCTCCTGTACGGTGTCCTTTATGCCATGAAATGTTTGTCGTAGTGCCAAGCAGCCAGCCTCTGCAGCAGCACTTGTTAACTCAACACCGTCTTATCATCGCCAAAATCGACGAGATTGCCGATTTAAGACAGTAAGTGAATCTCATGTCATGTATGACAGTGAGTTAATTTATTTTGTCAAATCTGAGTGTTGTTCCTAAATCCTAACTTCCTTGGCTATATCAGTACAGTTACCTAGTATATGCAATCTTGCTGTGCAGCATAGACCTAAGTCTACAGTTTTTGTGTATGTGTGGCCTAGATTAAAGTAATTTTTACTTTAAAAAACATTGTGACACCTGGAAGATGATTTTATGAATGGATTCCAACAGTTTGATGATCAATTCCAACAATGGATCGAGATCATTTCACTCAACCCAGAATTCATTAAAATTATTTTAGCCCTTTTGTAACTCACAAGACTTATTGGTCCTAAGCCACAAGGTACAAATAGAATTGAGCAAGGTAAAAGGGTATATGTATTCAAGATCAAAGGGTTAAGTGACAAAATTTTGTTCTCTTGTGTGTGTGGCATGGTGGTATTGTTTTACACAACTGGTTGTCTGTGGTGATGCTTTATCAAGTGTGTAAACTGTCATTGGTTTACTTCATGCTTTGATGGAAAAATAAATAAAAATTTGGTTGCTTATTAGCAATCAAAGGCTTTTTAATGGCCTTATGCAATTTGTCTAATTTTGAATAACTTTCTTAAGGCCCTTAAACTTGACAACTTCATTCAAAAGCATATACAGCTCCACTGCTCAGTGCTCAGTAATTATAAATCTCAGCTTAATTTTTATGAGTGGAGAATTTTTTTCTGGATGGTTTTTCTTTAAAAATACTATTCAGGTCATAAATATTTTTACTATTTTTATGGAAATTGAAGCAATTATGAGTTTTATGTTCTTAATTTACTTTATTTCTGGCAAACTTGATGTTTTATTTATTTTTATTATTTGTACGACAAATTATGTTTTACTTCCCAAGGCATGTATTGCAAATGAAACTTCATTATTTTCAGGTACTTGATGTACTGGGGCAAACTGGAAGGAGCTGATTTAACTCAGTTTTGCTCTGCCATCTTGACCAACTCGGATCTACACCCGTCACATGGCAAGCCCGAGCGCTACTACCTGCTCAGTGAACACCTGCCAGAAGACAAACGTCTCAGGGACATGCTTAGGGAAATCAAGTTGGTATGTTAAACAGACAAGATTCTGATCAGGTCTCAAGTTTTATATTATTTCCCATTTTCAAAAATGTCTTTGTATTAATTGGCGTCATTTTTTTAGCATGGATTAGGAAGAAAAATGCTATATATGCTTTATTTTGTCATGCCTAGTAGTCAAAACTATTTAAATGCTGGATTAATCACTGGAAAAGTAATATCATGTTCACCAATGGCATACATTTTTTTCAGTGAAAAAAAATTTTCAGTGTGAAATTTTCATTTCAATAAATTGCTCATCTATAAATATGCAATTATTATGTCAAGCAAAAGATTATTATTTTGTGTTCACTCATTTTCAAATACAATTTTTAATGCGCAGAGAGCTGTAACTCGCACCAAGGAACTGGAGCGAGCCGACACAACATTTAGCCGCAAGTGTGTGTACTGCTACAAGATAATTGGTGGTGGCCTACATGCTATGTTTGACCACCTCACAATTGGACATAATTTCTCCATAGGACAGCCAGATAATATTGTATTTGGAGCTAAACTTCTTGATGCCATGGAAGCCAAGCTTCAAAAGTGAGTTCTTTCTTCATCAGCTTGACTCCTTACAAGACTGAGAGGCATGAATTATTTATTTTCTCTTATATTGGTGATGTGACTATAGTGCTCCTGTGAAAGACTATTTTTACACCTAATTATGTAAACATGATTGATAATGTTGCTCAATTAGATAAGAGAACTAACATTTATTTCTGTAAAGATTTGTCTAAAAATGTTTTTGTGTATTCAGCTTTGAACCATACTGTTTTAATATTTACCAATTTCATAAGTGGTTCTTATTACCATCAGATTGATTTGCATGTACTGTGAAAAACAATTCACTGACGTTGAAGTTTTGAGGCTCCACATGCGTAAAAAGGGTCACCGTACGCTCAACCCTGACAACAGATTCTATGATCAGTTCTACCTCATAAACTATCTTCAGGTAAGTTATTTCTGTTAGACCAGGTTAGAAAGTTCAAAGTAAGATGGCCAGCTAAGTGTGGAGTGTCTTCTTTCTTAACTCAATTGGAACAGTAAATTGGTTTATAATTACTTGTGCAGCCACTCGCTCTATGCCTTCCTCACTTAGTTTTAAGGCTTGGTTGCGGTATGTTGGCTACGTTACGACTCTTTTACGTCATTTTACGTGCCGCCCGGCAGTTTTTTTGGGCGTCCTGAAAACCTCCGATTGGTCGCACGGCAAACCTATCTCCTTCTACAGTTTTCAAGCTACAGCAATGAGACATATACCATTCGATTCGTAAAGACCATACCTATAGAACTGTTGATCATTTTTTTGAATTTCTGTCTGGTTCGTTTTTTATATGGGGGAGAAGGGGGGGAGGGGGAAAAATGAGAAAAATGGGATAAAACACGCATAAAAAAACTAAGGGGAAAATGAGAAAAATGATCATTAAATCTATAGGTATGGTCCTTACGAACCGAATGATATGTGTCTTGATGTTGTAGGATGATATTTGTAGGAGTAGATAGATTTTCTAAAGTACCCCCTTTTAGCCGTTTTTTATGAATTTCACGTTTTCTATCACTTTTTTTCAAAAAATTCATAAGTGCAAAATGTTATTTTTTTACATTTTACGTATGTATGTGAAGTTTCATGATGATCGGATAATAACTGTAGAAATTTTTCCGGAGGGTTGTCGGTCCCCTTAATTCACTAGGAAACTAGCTGAAAGTGAGTTAATTATATATACGTAATTATATATGTGTTTGCACATTTGCACCTGTGTTGTAATAGGTAATTTTTTGCAAGAATTTTCACTGTTTTTCATTATATTATGATTGATAGTTTATTCAGGAAATGGCTTGAAGGAATTTACTGGCTTTCTGGATGATTGCCTCTTGAATGCTTTTTGATATTCTATTGCATAATATCATGGTGATTTTTTCACCAAATTCTGTGCTGACCCGTTATTTTCATATCATTTTTATCAACTATGCTGGTTTCATTGAAGCAAATTTATTTATTTCTAGCCTGGGACTCCTTGGCAGGAAGTAAAGCATCAGCAAGATGAGGAGACTGCATCTCAGACCTCCTTCACTGGAGACAGCCTTGCAGGTGGCTCTATCTTGGAGATAAAACCGATAACTTGCAATTTTTTATTATGCACAATTAAAATAAAAAAATTAGATCAGTGCTCACTGCAGTGAGTGACAGAGAGCACATTTTCTTGTGACAGAGAGCTCAAAACGTAAAGTCACGGACAAATGGACATGATGAAGCACAATAGCGCTTTTTTTCCATGAATGAGAAAATGTGCTGAAAAGTAATGAGCAATTCAAACTCTCTTATGTTATGTTTGATTATGTCATGGATGATTACTTTTGAGTGATATCTTTCACCATAATTTATTGCCTTGCATACGTGAGTGCAGTTTTAAATAATAGTGTTCCATGACGAATTTGCTTGCATATGTTACTTGTCCTTGGTTTTCAGCTTGACTGATGTTAAAGTATTCTCACTGGAGATGAATTCCTAAGTCTGAACTGAGTTTTCACAGAGAAACTCTTAAATCATTATTCATATTCCTTATCATTGTGTGCGACTGAAGCCCTTAATTTTCAAGACTAGTTTTGCACTTTTGCTTGGATTGTTCATAATGTGAAACGAACTGATGAATTTGCAACACTTTTTCAAGACCAGTTTTGCTTGTAATTTTTTACGATGTATACGTATTAAACTGCTGAATGGGTGGCGCCTTATATTCATATGAACAGTTCAAGTGCCATCTACCTTGATGAGAAGTTCAATTATTAGCACTACTTTTTTGTTATAGCTACTATGTGAAAACACTCCCGTGGTAAACAATGACCACACGTTTCACTTATTGAAATTTATACTGATTTGGGATGGCGGTAATTGTACTCAAAATTTGAAATCAAATTATGACTAAACAAAATACCTGTGAAAGCATAGTAAATCAAGTACAGTATATAATTGCTAAGCGAATTGTTGACTATGTATTGAGAGCACGACTGTTGGCAGGAGGTGTCGGCGTGAGCCACAGCTTGGACGAGCAGTGGAGGGACTGGCGAGAGGAGGAGACCCAGTCTGCCACCTGCCTCTTCTGCTCCTACACCACCTGTAAGGTGTGTCATACCACCTGCAAGGTGTGTCATGCCTCTTCTGCTCCTACACCACCTGTAAGGTATGTCATACCACCTGCAAGGTGTGTCATACCTCTTCTGCTTCTACACCACCTGCAAGGTGTGTCATACCTCTTCTGCTCCTACACCACCTGCAAGGTGTGTCATNTTTTTATTTTTATTTATTCATTATTATAAATAATAATATTTATTTATTTTATTTATTATAAAAAATAAAAAAATCACCAACCCTGGTTTGAAATTACAAGACTTATGTCAGATTTATATTCTAGTAATCGATGTTCTAAAATCTAATTAGTTGTTATTAATCTACAGGGTCTCTTGTATGCCATATTTCAAGAGAAATTCTACAGTTGTGCACGTGGACTGTGAATAAATTAGCATCATTATTTAAATTAAGAATAAAAGGAGCTGCTTATTGTGTGAAGTGACTCAATGTCTTCATTGCAGTTCTAGTGTGATAAATATTTTGACGTTTGTTAAGTCACTCACCTGAGCGAATATCATCTTGTTAATTCTAAACTCTATTTAGTATGAGCGTTCCTGTGACCTGTTTTGCAGTTACATTACGAAGGATCAATTAAATACATACATTCTAATGACTTGAATTTTGATTTTGAGGCGAAATTTCAAAAATACGTTTTCAAAGACTGGTGAAAACAGAGCGTAGTAAAATTGATATTGAGTAAATAGTTGAAGTTTCAAGTGCAAGTTTGACACAATTTTATTATGACAAATAACGGTAATCAGTGATTAGTTAACTTAATCAACTTGATATAAGTAATAATGGCACGGCAGTGATGAGGCACGCCTGTTCTCAGATGCTGCAAGGACAGTGCCCTTCGTGCAGCAAGAGCCCCGGCAGCCACGACGCCCTTCAGGAGCACCTGCGTGACTACGGTCACTGCAAGCTCCCCACCCCCGCCCTCTGGTGCTCAAAAAAGTATGTCACCATTGTTATTCCAATCTCTTTATCCTGCTACCCTAACAAAATTTAGAGTCGCCCCAGCTTCTGGCACTCCAAAACAGAAGCTGACGCGTCTGTAAATTTTCACTGGGTATTACCGAAAATGTTTAAACCACTTCAAGTGAATTTTTATACTTTTTCGTACGTGAACATTTAGCCAGAGTTACCAATGCTACACAAAAAGCTTTAGCCTTATCTTAAATAGAAGCTTTAGTCAAAAGCAGATTTATAGAATATCATGTCGGATTCATACATTAGATCATATATTATATCAGCATTATTGAAGTGTATAAAACCGCGTATCTATAACATATTTCGTATTTTTTACCTGCCTCACTAAAAGCAAGGTGAGAATGCGAGACAATACAACTTTCGAAATGAATACTTAAGACTAATAAGTAGGCTCAGAAGTCAAAACATTGATTTTCCGTGTGATTCTTTCTTAATCATATCTAAGGTATATAAAATAAGTAACTATGAGCGCGTCTTAAAGTATTAGAATCAATTAAAGTCAACCAACTGAACGTGATTGGAAAGGCTGTGTCTTATGTTGCAATATATGAAATTTTTCTTCAATTTTAAATATATTTGAGAAACGTTAATTATTAATTTAGTTGTTTAATTTAATTGAGAGTTTAATTTGTGATGCTATTTCTGTCTGAACTTGTAGGGATTATTGGAGCTCATCAATAAAAGTTTTGGTTCCCTAAATGCATTAGTAATTTATTATTGTATAATGTTTAATGAGAAATTTCCATACGTCGCTCGAAAATACAAGTGAAGTGACACAGTGAGCATATTTTGTTAACATGGACATGGTGTGATGACATGGACATGGTGTGATGACATGGACATGGTGTGTGATGACATGGACATGGTGTGATGACATGGACATGGTGTGGTGCAGGTTTCTGCAGCCGGTGCTGGAGGAGGATGGTCTGCTCTGCCATCTGGATGACTGCCCTGAGACGGAGCTCTCTGATCTGGTTTGTAATTCTGTTAACTCCAATTAGTTTATTACCATTATTCTATTTTATTACCTATTCTTTTCTACTTATTGTATTACCCATTTTTCTCTTTTTTATTACCTATTATTCTCTAATTATTTTATTACCTCTCATTCTCTAATTATTTTATTACCATTATTCTCTATTTTATTACCTATTATTCTCTAATTATTTCCCCTCCAATTATAATGCTACCCATTATTCTCTATTTTGTTACCTATTATTCTCTAGTTATTTTATTAAACATTATTCTCTTATTATTTTATTACCAATTATTCTCTAATTATTTTAATACGAAATATTCTCTAATTATTTTATTACCTACTATTATATATTCTGTCCATGGTCCAGTGCTTATATTTCACTTTGGTTAAAAGTAGAAGATAGATAGAAGTTTACATGTTCAAACATTTCAATCGATTTGTTTATTTATTGGCATTTCAAGAAGAAAAACAGTGTGATTGTCAGAGTAAAGATTAATTCATTTTCTGCATCTTTATTTCTTACTAAATATTTCTGTATGTTGATTTCTTACTAAATATTTCTGTATGTTTATTTTTATTGTACCAAACTTTGCATGAATTATTAGCAATTATCTCCTGCGTTTAAATCAATGGCTTTATAATTCATCGTTATTATTATGTTTATGAGACCGATGTTACAGGAGCATCGTGACGTGTCGTGTGACGTGTTCCCCGACGGTGACACCGACGCAGCCGCCCTGTTGTCGGCAGAGGTGCGTCGGTCGTCGGGCTTGGCTGTCACCTGCCTCTTCTGCCGCCACACCGCCCTCGGGGGCCCCGCCCTTGGTGGGTGCTGCTCTGCTAGTGCGCTCTTGATAATTTGCACTTCTTTAGTGCGCTCTTCTTCATTATTTGCACTCTATTAGAGTGCTTGTTTTAATAGGTGGCCTTCTTTTAGAGTGCTTGTGATGGCACTCTATTAGAGTGCTTGTTGTAATAGGTGGCGCTCTATTAGAGTGCTTGTTTTAATAGGTGGCACTATTAGAGTGCTTGTTTTAATAGGTGGCGCTCTATTAGAGTGCTTGTTTTAATAGGTGGCGCTCTATTAGTGTGCTTGTTGTAATAGGTGGTGCTCTATTAGAGTGCTTGTTTTAATAGGTGGCACTCTTTTAGAGTGATTGTTTTAATAGGTGGCGCTCTATTAGAGTACTTATTTTAATAGGTTGCGCTCTATTAGAGTGCTTGTTTTAATAGGTAGTTAGCGCTCTATTAGATTGCTTGTTATAATAGGTGGCGCTCTATTACAGTGCTTGTTTTAATAGGTTGCGCTCTATTAGAGTGCTTGTTTTAATAGGTTGCGCTCTATTAAAGTGCTTGTTTTAAAGGTTGCGCTCTATTAGAGTGCTTGTTTTAAAGGTTGCGCTCTATTAATGTGCTTGTTTTAAAGGTTGCGCTCTATTAATGTGCTTGTTTTAAAGGTTTCGCTCTATTAGAGTGCTTGTTGTTATAGGTTGCGCTCTATTACAGTGCTTGTTTCAATGGGTTTAGAGAGTCCGCTCTTTTATAGTCCAATACTTCATGGGTAGTGATTATGCTAGAGCCGTTACAATACTTGTCCGCGGCGGGAGGAGATTATAATTCTTTAAATAATACCAAAGAGCCAGGGTTACAATGTTTCCATAACAAATTACAAATTCCTCTCTTTGTCGTGACTCTTTCCTTTTGTCCAGGCTGCAACGGAGTGCGGGAGCTTGTTGACCACATGCACAACATGCACAGCTTTGATCTGTATCAGGTATACCATTAGATTTATTCTACCAGTGTGCTAATCGTGTTAAAATAAATTAGCCGATATACACTCACAGTAATGAATTTTTTCTCTAACCTTAAGATGTAGCACAGCTTGTGTTCAACTGCTTGGTGATGAATCGCTGTTTATTGAACGCTCGCGGTTTTTCAATTAACGGAGAAAAACATGAACGCATTTAAAAGTGACTGAGGCCGTTCAATTAATAGATATTATTATTATTCTACAAATCATTTATCGTGACGTCTGGTTCAAACGAACTTACAGGGCAAGTCACACATAAGATTAATAGTAAGCAATAATTAAATAATATTCAATAATAGATATTCAATGCGTTTCTGTGGTTCAGATGACGCTGGGCCTGAACTTCTACGACCAGATTTGTCTGATCAACTTCATCAGGCGCCGCAGTGCTGAGGGTCGCTGCTACTACTGCAACGAGGGCTTCTCCGACCCTCGCTTGCTCGAGGAACATAGAACCCTGCAGGACCACACCGGCGCCCCTGACCCTCAGCTGTACCGGCTACCAGAGTGCGTATTAAAAAATATTATTATTATTAAAAATTTTTATTATTATTAAAAATTTATTATTATTCTTAAAAATTTATTATTTATTTTATTATTACAAATTTCATTTTCTCTTCATCTTTCATAGAGTCTATTGATTATGGTAAAATGTAGTTCCGAAATTGTAAAGAGTGCGACAATTAAATTACCCTTTTTAAAATTTTACCCAAACAGCAAGAGATATAGAGTGGCTACTGGAAAGGGAATGCATCCGATTACATGTGTATTAAATTTAGTTATCGTTACTGGCTAGAGAGCATCGCGCGTTCACCCTCAAGGCAGAATTTAGTGGTGGCTTAAAAAAAGTAGCTAACGCATTGCCCTCCACGCTATCTAGATTTAGAATCATACGAAATACTTTTTTCAATTTCAAACCTGAATAAAAAAATGCAGTGATATATGAATGGAAAATTGAATTATACCGACATCTGCCTTGGTTCCGCCTGTCTTTATCTATGAATTGACAAAAAATTAAATTTATCTAACGCACTCAGTAGTCTACACACGTACTCATGGCGCACTCGTATCTTATGTCTTAATTTTACACTCCCCCACCGGTTGAAAACATCTGACGTCGTTCATATGCAACTATGCTTCAAATTTATGCCTATTCTAATCTTAAGTAAAAGATAAGTAATTTACTGTACCAATGCTTTTGAATTTCTGCCTAATATAATTTCAAGTAAAAGATGAGCTGTTATTCTGTAATTATGCTTCAAATTTATGTCTATTCTAATCTTAAGTAAAAGATGAGGAATTATTCTGTAACTATTCTTTCGAATTTATACGTATTCCAATCTTAAGTAAAAGATGAGCTATTATTCTGTTACTATGCTTCAAATTTTTGTCCATTCTAATCTCAAGTAAAAGATAAGCTATTATTCTGTAACTATGCTTCAAATTTATGTCTATTCTAATCTAAGTAAATGATAAGCTATTATTTTGTAACTATGCTTCTAATTCATGCCTATACTAATGTGCACTAAACGAGAATGTATCCAGGTATATGAGCCCTGCGCTGGAGGACGACCCGCTCCTGCTGGGGTTGGACCAGCTCACCTGGAACACTGACTCCGACCTGGAAGACGATGTCATACCTTCACCCACCCCCCAAGGTAGCGTCCTAAAATATGAGTTATAATGATAGAATCTGTTAAGTATACTTGATGTGATTCTTCTGTCACTTTTTATTTATTTATTATTATTATTCTTAATAATACTCACTGTGCTTGCCAGCATATTATCATTTCAGGCTACGATACTATTCGATTTCATTCAATCATAACCTAGAGATGAATTTGGAATGAAAGCCTGAAGAAAGTTTAAATAGAACACCGAGTTATTCCGCGCGTAGGAGGAGATAATTTTTTTTACTAGAAGGATAAATGTAATGTTGTATTACCGTCAACTGGGGTAATTTCGGCCTCCGGGGGTAACTTAGGCCACCACTACAACAGAAACAATTGGCAGCAAAACAAAATAATAAACGTTGGCCAAAGTCACCCCAGTCACTTTGGCCAACGTTTATCATTTTGTTTTGCTGCCAGTTGTTTCTGTTGTAGTGGTGGCTGAAGTCACTTCTCAGCCTCTGTTGACGGTACTGAAATTCTCTTTTAGTTCCAACAATGCAGGTTTCGTGGTCCACATGATGTGCATCAAGCAGAGATCTTGCATGAATTTCCGTCTAATAATTATGAATGCGCTTCGCAGATGACAGCAGCTGCATTGGCAAGAAGAAATGTACGAAAAGCAACAAGAACATCAAAAAGAATAAAAGTATCAAAAGTTCACGCACGTCACACATGTTACCCGATGTGGTCGCCCACAGCCACAGCCTTCTTGAAGACATGAGCGCAGGTATGCAGCTCGCCCTCACGCCAGACGCTGGTGCCTGCCATGCTCCCCTCAGCCAGTCTAGTTCCCCTGCTGGAGATGACGTGGGTTTTGAAGACGAATATTCCGTCCATTATGTTAATGGCGAGAGCAGGGGCGGCAGAGTTGTTGTCGGTGACGCAACTTCCAGTGAATTTGTTGATTTGTCTGACAATTCTTGTAATTCTATTAAGGATGATGAAAATTCATCTAATTTGGTTAACGGTGTTATGCTTCCCAGTATTGTTTGTGGAAATAACACGGTAGAATTCGTTAACGGTAAAACTTCTAGTCACGATCTCGGTCGCAAGTGCAATTCTACAATTGAATTGGTCAACGAAGACATTTCATCATATTGCAATAGTAACCGTACTTCCAGTAGCGAAGAAAATGTTGCATCTAGAGAAGATTGTGTCACTAACTCGACGGATGGAGACAGCGGCATAACTTCAAGATTTGGCTGCTCTGCTGATGGCAACAGCAGTTTATATACACACAGCATAAAAACTCCTGTGTGTCGAACCCTGAACGATGTTCAAGTCCAAAAGTTCTATGTCCCTCCGTCAGCCCGTCTCAGAAACAGTACAGTAGAAGAAACTGTGAGCAACAACTCGTTGAAAACTTCAGTTCAGAGGAGACCTCTAATACAGGCAACTCCGGCTTTCACTCCAACCTCTTCTTGTAATTCAAATCCAACCACATCCCTAGTTATTCCATCTAAGAGTTTCTACTCGAAATCTTTCAGAAGGAATGTTGGGAGCAAAGAACGTCTTGAACAGTCACAGAATGCCAGGGAAAACATTTGTGATCAAGATAATAGAGCCTCGCAACATTCATCCAGGAAAGCAAACTTCTTGCCTCATTTTAACTTTGTCGGCGAGGGGAATATCAGACCGAGTGATTCTGAGCTGTCTTGGAGAAGACCTACTGGACAAAATATCAGAAAATTCTGTAATCAAACTAATAAATAACAAACTTCTACGAGCTGCTGGTACAGTAGACAATTGTTTCTATCTTATTTCATTAGAATGCTCATTGTTTTCTTCTTAATTTAACGAATTGTTAATTTTGAGCTAAGGTTCATTGTAAAACCTTGTTTCCGCGTTATATATTTTTCACACAGACACCGATTGTGTTCAGGTTACAATCGCCTTTATTTCATCATATATATATAAATAAAATTGACACAAAGTCACAAATTGGTTATGGGTCATTTTATGTACTGATAGTGCATGATTTCTCCAACAAAATAGTATTGGATACATCAGCGAGCAGTTTACTCTCGATCAAACGTGTTGCTCGGAACATTCTGGGTTTAGTGTCGTATTTGCGTCTCGCAATTGCAAGTCTGTACGGCAGTTATCAGTTTAGCTACGCTAAAATTATCTGATGAACTGTATTGAGTTTTATGTTGTATTTATGTATCACTTAATCATTCGTGCTGCGCTGCATTTGTTCAGGAGTTAAGTTCAAATGTTCAAGAAAAGGGCTCAGAATTGAGTACCGGAATATATCTCTTTGATTATTATCCATACAAAACGGGAAGTTCGCTAACTATATCGGCTTTGTCTTCGTAATCGCTTCCATGTATTCCTATATAGAGGAAGAGGTCACTTTTCCATGTTCGTTGTGCAAATTCAAAACACTGCACGATTATGTAAGAATTCCATGCCTCACCATCCTATATATTAAAAAACGTTAATGAATGCTTAATTTTCGATCGCTGATACGGTGTTTGAACGATTTTTGACGAATTTTCGGATTATGACATTGCATTGCCGTAGAGCATTAAAGGTTAGCGATAGACAATCGTGTGGAATTCCTGTCGTTGATGGTAATAACATCTTATTCCTTCAATGGCCTCCATTTCTTGCTAATTGCTAACAATATCACGCACTACAATACGCGACCCTGTCCCCTGTCTACGAATTCAATTCTCAGCCTTCGCACCAGGCATGCATTGAAGAGTTTAGAACTCGAGCTTTTAAGGAGCATCACAATGTTCAAGGTTTGTTTTCCAGTGTAAAAAAAAATTTAGAAATTAATAGGCAAGTCAATCCCACATCGTAATGTCCACCCTGTTCAGAAAAACTCATGGGTTACCTCGGCAAATAATAAATCGCTTTGAGTGCAATCAGTGACCTGCATGAAATAGATTTGCTCAAACTTGAATAATAACTCAAGCAATAGGTCGGCCATTGTTTGAAAGTGAGAGGTGCTTGCCACTCGAGATCAGTTGATCCTTGCCGAAATCCTTTCTAAGTTGACTTCTGCTATATGCATCGACATGTAATGAAGAAAATGCTCCATAAACCAAAAGGGTAGTCTTTATTTACATCATTACTTTTCAAATGTAAGTCAAAAATATTAGCTCGAAAAAGATGAATCTGAATCAGTCCCATACGGTGATGGGATCAAATGAAAGGAGAAAGATACTTCAGTGAACTTAATTGCTCAAAAAGTGAGATACTGAGTCACATAGAAAATTCCTGCGAGTTATGATTTTACGAAAAAATTGAGAACTTTTTATCACAACACAATAGGATGTCAACAGAGCAAATTAAAGTCTAGTGTTCTGGTTGTCAGGACTACGAGTACGACTAACACTGAGGACTGACTGATGAATGTACAATGTCAGTAGAAAATGGAAGTTATTTCTGAACTGAAATTATAACATTTTTCCGTTCTATTGAACCAGTTGACTCACAAATTGAATCCATGTTTGATTGATTTTAATACCTATAACAGAAAGTCAGAAACGCAATAAGCGACCAAGGATGAACTAGGAGCCTCGCGTGACACGATGTATGCACGTAGAGGACATATATATCACAGGCATTTCTTAACACTAAATGCCACTATCTAGTAAAAATTGTTTGAACACACGCGATCTGTAACAAACTGGTTTATACCCATGAGGCAGGCGGCTTTCAGGTCTGGATTGATGGAAACGTAGAACCCTCTCTTCAAATACACATTAGTGTTGTTTGAACATAACACTAACATGCAAGTCAAGCACAAACTCACAATAAGAAATACGAAAAAAATCATGCAAAATTCATCGCCTGCACCCTCACTTCAGCCTCTCTAGAAAATAATGTGTATTATAAAAGAATGTGCGGGACTTTTTACGGGACTTCGAGGCTCGGGGAAAAACTTTAACAAAAAGACCGCTTGGGCGGAGGCGGCCACAAGATGAAGAAGCTGACGCAACAGCTTGACGCCAAAAATTTCCGTAAACGAACGAACCTTTAGGAGGAGCTTGTAATGTTTCAGGTCTCTGAGAAATTTTCGGCGCATCGTTTCAGGCAGCTTATCCAACAACCAGGAGCCATTTGATGATTAGATAAGGCGAAACTAATTAGATTCGACTTTTTGCAGCTGAAGTTCGACCATTCTTTATTTCGCCCGAACCTTTAGCCGGTAAAGTTTTCAGCTTTAAACTAGAAGCTTTATTTTGAAAAGCTTTACAGTCTGTCACCAAAGCTTTGCACGACAGGGCTGTGCCACACAGCTTAGAAGTCAGTGAAGATTTAGCTTTGGATATGGACAAAGACGTGGAGGAGTTGTTCGCAAGTACAGGCGCTGAGTGTGCTGATTTTGATAGAGATTTCGAATTAGAGAGAATCTTGTCAGGAGATTTAGCATTGTCAAGAGATGGGAGCGCACGTGACGAGCGTAGTTTTTTACGCGGAGGAGAGAGAGCAGCAGAAGATGGAGAAGAACGTTTCTTATTCCTTCCTCTCTGCCGGCTCACATAACCCGAACTGGATATTGAACCTGAGAATAGCAGCAAGAAATATTCATTCGCATGATATTTTGATGATTACATGATTCATATATAATAGAAACACATGAAAAACCATCAGCAAAAAAATTTCAATAAACACAATGGCGATAAATTAGTTGATGGTAATAATTTAAAAATGTAATTAATGAATTAATTTAAAAAAACTGCAGTACTCACTGCAGTGAGTGACAGAGAGCGCAGTTTCTCGTTGACGAAAACTTGAGGTCACGGACGGACGGACAGACAGACAGTCGGACATGCCGAGCACAATAGTGCATTTTTTCCATAAATGAGAAAATGCGCTAAAAAACTCCTAAATTAATACAACTTTATACGTCACTATTTCGTGCAGTAATACCTGCAGTGGAAGTAACAGCACTTGCAGCAGACGTAGCAGCACTTGCAGCAGACGTAGCAGCACTTGCAGCAGACGTAGCAGCACTTGCAGCAGACGTAGTAGAACCTGTAGCAGCATTTGCAGCTAAAGTAGCAGGACTTTCAGCAGACGTAGCAGAACCTGTAGCAGCATCTGCTGCAGAAGTAGCAACACCTGCGGCAGATTTAGCAGCACCTGCACCAGGACTTGCAGCACCAGAACCTCCAGCAGTGGCGGCAGACTGGCGAGTGAGACGTCGAAGAGAAATCCTAGCATCACACTCCTGAAATAAGCCAAAGTGTTGAGAGAAAACATTATTTTTTATGTAAACCATACGAGGTGCTTTCATTAACCATTAATAAAGATTTTAATTGACATTTTACCAACTAACTCATGATAGGATTTTTAACAGACGTCCTCGTTAAACAAGTGCATACCTTTATGGAAATAACTCATTTATAGCCACAGTTTGAGTGATACAGTACCACATCGGAGTGGAATTTGACGAAGTTTCAATTATCTATCGTGAAAGGTATTTCACAAATACATTTAATAGTGAGTGCCTAACAGGAGCTAAACTTTAATTTCAAGTGGGGAATCATGATGCACGGTAAACTGGGTTAAATCCACAAACTGAAATTATGTTATTGATATTTCAATTTACAACTGTATAATTTTCATACAACTTTCTGCTTCCCATAACATACAAATTTACATACAAATTTCTGATTCACATTACATATAAATTGCTGATTTTTATTACATATAAATTGCTGATTCCCCTTATATACAAATTGCTGATACCCACTCAATTTCAAAGCTTTAGTTAAATGCGTGTTCTTATTACTATTACGATATTGACGGGTCGCTTTTGCATTTAAATGACTTTAATTCTGGTATTACGCGTGCTGGAAATATTACAGCGCGGGAAGACCGAGATCAATTTAACAATAATCTTGAGATAATCTTTAGTCGCATATGACGGTGTCATGGTGCTGAGATAAGAAAGAGTTAAATTTAATAAAACTTGTTTTAATTTGATTGAGTCCAGTACAAATGCTTACCTCTGAAGGCAAAGAGCCTGCGGGAGAGGGCAAGTCCATTCCCAAGTTTGTTTTGCTTTCTGTTGAAAAGATAAAGTCTGAGACACAGCAATGGGGAAAAATAAATGAATCAGACGACAGTTAATTATGCATACATAATATACATAGTCAAGGATCAATACTATAAACATTCGTCAGTACGATCTCAAATTGAGTCTTCTGAAGTAAATTTAAAGCTAATAACACAAACATAAAAATTGAATTCTTTTCCATTTTGCACAGTACAAGATATGTTTAATTCGCCCCATATTAATATTGCCGAATGAAACAAGCTTAGAGATAAGGTTGAGATAGTTACATATCAAATACATATATATATATATATATAGTCTCAAAAATATCCGAATATTCACTAAGGTCATCAGCAATTTTTCCCATAGGTAAACGGTCTGACACGGTAAATTTATTCTTTATTCTTAGAACACAAATATTGCAGCTTCAAAAGCTGTAACTTTCAATACCTACCCTCCATTAAAGCCATATGGAGCAGCTGTTAAAATTTCGACAAAACCTGAGATGGCAAGCAAGGAAAACGTAGGAATACAGGAAAACGTAGGGAAAAAAACGTAGGTAACTAATACACCAGATTCAGCATCTGAGCGCAGTTTAATGAGCTACTTAATCAAGCAATGATTCTCTCACCCTCAGGAGCCGTAATGTCCGTCGGGGTTCGACCCTCCCACGACAGAAGCAAGTCGCGTTGTCTGGTCAGACAGTCGCGGTTGAGGCCAAATTTCCCGGCAATCAGATGCGAACTATGCAGCCGTATCAGTGATACGGTCGTACGTCGAACCATTACTGCATGTATTACATGTCAATATTAGTACCATCTACATAGGTATGGTGATCAAGTATGGTGATCACATTAAATAGTGTTGATGGAATATATAAAATTATTATTTATTACATTGCATTCAAGCACAAACTGTCACAGGATTCAGAAAAACTTTTATTAAATTCTCCATGAAAAAATCGAATTCGACTTCTAAACAACAATCTGCTACTCAAGAGCAAAAAACTTGTATAGCTATATGAATAAAATTATTATATGTAATAAATTCAATTAATCACCTTTAACAATGACACTGTTCATTTGTTTTAAGATTATATATTATAGAGATAAATTCATGAATGCACATCATTCAAGAGTGGAATCACCCTTAGCATGTTCACAGTTGGTGTAGTGCAGCTCCGTGGCAAGAAAACGTGCATAGGGAGATCCATGCGGCTGCCTCCCATGTTGTAGCTTCACACGTTCCTGTGGCATATCCTTCATTAAATAGAAATTTGACACCAAACCATTTAGAATAAATACTGATATTGTAACACGAAAATACAATATAACCAACTTCAACAAGTCCTGCAAGACATACAATTTAACCAACTTCAACAAGTCCTGCAAGGCTTCAACTTTGAATGTTGTGCCACATCTCACCTCACACCTCCTCTTGAAGCAGAGCATGTGTTTGGTTATATTTTCCAGGATCCCAAGAGAGTTTGGAAGAGACTCGTTCCCATCCGCACTCTGCAAGTCATTTTTATGGTTAAGCAACAATACGTTCCTTCAACAACAATACATTCCTTCAGAAACACAAATGTTGAATGAAGTCAAGGGTTGCAATAAAGCTCAATTAAAATTAAAATGCTTGGATTTTAAAGGGTCAGAATCAAGCAAATGACAGTGACACCAGGATAATTATTCATGAAATACGAATTAGAACATAAATTAGCTACTGATGAGGTGACAATTTGTTTTTCATAAAAAGTTATTTTAAATTCAGAATCGTTACAGAACTTTATAAATTTTCAGAAGTTCATGATTATACGTTTCCAGCTGCACATAGAATAAAGAAAAAATTTAGATAGAACAGAGATAGAATGAATTATTTTCTGTTTGCACAACAATTGTCTGCCACAGGAGATTAGATGTAATATTCATGGTTATGACATGGACTAATGGCCTCATAACATTTCTGATACAATTTACAGTGAAAAATTTATTTATATTGGACAGCACAGAAGAAATATATTTTGTTCATAATACTAACTTTATAGAAATCCATAAGGAGCCGCCAGCAGCTGTATAGATGCTTTTGCATGTGGTCCAACATGGACAGAAGAACCTCAGCCACAACATTCAAGTCGGCCTCCACACGCTGTTAATAAATAATAATACATGGTTTTAATGGACGCAGTAATAATTATACAAGGAGTAATCCTTCCATTAAAATTACCAAACCCCTTTCAGAATCTTCAGCAATATCATTTGCAAAATAAGCATCAAAAACATATTTGTGTCAATCTCAGTAGGAGTGCTGTTACAATAATAATAATCACTACTAGAACTGGTGCAGTGACACAGAAAGGATTGACATAACACAGCAAATATTAACAAACCAATAATTAAACTGTGCTACTCTGAGTGATCACATTATATGAAAATATGATGGCATCCTTTGATATATGGAATTTGAATTCA
Organism: Hyalella azteca; assembly: GCF_000764305.2. Classification (NCBI taxonomy): domain Eukaryota; kingdom Metazoa; phylum Arthropoda; class Malacostraca; order Amphipoda; family Hyalellidae; genus Hyalella; species Hyalella azteca. Next base: position 3,342 of record NW_025945258.1, on the reverse strand, counting down.
AATTGTTTGTATGAAATTTCATTTATTGCATTATTAAATACAAGTTCCATGACATGACCCACTACAAAGTAAATTTCCCCAGAAGTAAATTTCCCCAAAAGTAAATATCCCCAAATACAGACCACGTTCATGTAGTTGAGCAACTGTGAAAAAAGCGGAATGTGTTTCCTGAGGCAGCAGAGCTCTTTCTCCAGCCGAGACACAATCTGCGCCAAGGACTCAACTTCCTATAAAAAAATCTTTGAATTAAGAGTCTGAATGCAACCTTGACCTCTAGTGCAACAGGCTGTCAAGGAAATCTCCCTGTTAGAACAACTTGCGTAACTAATAAATAGTAAAGTATATTATATTGTAACATCGCTCTTCATTTGAAATACGGTATTTATGACAGCTCAAATGTATTTAATTTCAAGTTCCAAATTGAGTAATTGTTTGCCAACCAGTTTAGGAGATGCTATGCAAGCAAACCTGCTCTCATTTATATCTTATTGACATCTTAAAGGACACAAAATTATACTTAAGTGGATATTATTGAATAATAAAATCTGTACCACATCAAAGTAAGATGCAATTAATTAGGGGAATCTAATTAGTAAAAATTAAATGAAAGCAAACTTATCCAAATTCTTAAAACAATTTGAGAGTAAGAAGCATTTAAAAGTAGTTTCTGAGGTCATTATAACTAAACAAATTTCAGAGAAATTCCACAGGCTTTCTTACGTCAAAAGTAATAGCTTTGCCAGGCATGATGTCAGCTGAGAGTTGGCCAGGTGCAGTGGCTGCTCCAGCATCTGGCTGATATTTTTTATTATATTAGTATTAAATTGAAATAGTTTCTCACTAAGTGGAAGGTAAATTGTAGAAAACAAATCTATCTGTTTTGAGTGAATGTATTGAAATCAAAACAGTATTTTTACTAATATTTTGTCATGATAAACAAGTTGAACTACAGTCATCAATACATTAAACACTTAGAATTTCTACCAATATTTAACCTTTAATAAATATAAGATAAATCATCAGCCATGAGCTTGTGGGAAGTTAAAAGACTGGTCCAAGATTGCTACTCAACTGCTGTGTTGTGCCTAAACCTGTATGAATTACAGTGACACATCAAGGTTGAAAAATGTAGGTACACTGTATAATTATCATATGAACACCATTAAGATTGAAAAATGTACCATAAAAGACGACTTCAACCATTGATGGGGTGACTTGACCATTTTGACATTTAACACATTGACTAGGTATTGGTACACATGTGTACCACCAAATGTATTGCTCCTGGTACATAATTCAGGGTGCGTGAACAAAAAGGCCAAAAAGGCCTATAAATCAATATGTACTAGTATATTTGTAGGTTCCAGTGTAAAAATTCATTTTTTTTATTTTATTAGGAAGCACCCCTTACAACCCCTATCATAAATTTTAGCTGACCACCTAAATTGAAAAAACTAAATCGCGGAATTTGTCCGGTAAAAAAAGAAAGTCTGGCAACCCTGTTCCATAATAGTACTAGAAAAATGAAACAAAAGTACAAGATGAAGCAATCATAGTCAACGTGTTAAAAGAAAACCCTATACCTACTTGTAAAGTACTTTCCTTAGAAAAATTGTGTTGATGGCTCATGAAGTAACTTGAGATAAACTACAAATGCAATAAAGAGATATATTTATATATTTACTATGTGACTATTTGCATCACAAAAAGGCAAGCACTAAAAATTGTCCAAGTCACCCAAGTCATTGGTCCAAATCACCCTGTTTTACAGTACACTGAGAACTGAGTACAGACTGTACAGTGTAGGTACAATAATCATACATACTACCTAATCATCCTAATGTAAATTACAAATATCATAATAATAGAACCAATTTCAACCAAATAATAAGTTTGGGTAGAACCAAGATACAATCATAGGTATTTCATTCACAATGAAGTTGTAGCCTATTTCAGTCACTCACCATGATGTTGTTGATAGACAAGTTGTAAGCTGCTACTGCCTATTCATCAATTAAATAGGCAGAAAATCAATACTTTCAAGGCACTCAAAATTGGTAACTGTAGAAATAGAATAATAATAAATGATTATTTTCACACTGGAGAATAATAACAATCTCATTTTTATTAATTTATTAATAAAATTAATTTGTTTTTATTAATTCAATAAATTTGTTTCACAATGGACTGAATGGAGTAAAATTGACAAACCTTACACCGCGACCAATAATTTTAGACACCTCTGACAGTGACAAGTGAGTTGGGCCAATCATAGTGGCAATGCAGAGAGTTTTTTAGACTTTCCCTTAAATCCCTCAAGTTCATTTTTGAGTCCTATAAGTAGACCAGTAAAACTAGCTATCATGGATACCAACATTATCATACATAAGAAATTGGTTCAAATCTTGAGAAAATGAGGAAATTAAAAATGAACTGATCATCCATGATCCATATTTTGCACTCAAGACTAAATGGATCATATAAACAATACTAATTGCTTTAAATGTTGGGGTCTCGAAAGACTAAGAGACAGTGGCAGTGGACTTTAATCAGTAAAATGTCACTTTAAATTTTTTTTTTCAGTATACAATTTTCAATTTTCCATACTCATCTTAGTCATCTAGGTAGGGCTACATCTAGGTAGTCATCTATAGTTCTATACACTACTTAGTGAGTAGTGACCGTAATCACTAGAAAGTAGAAATTATTAGAAAAAATTTGTAACGTGATTTTAGAAATGGGGTCGTTAAAAGGATATGTTTCAATGATCCTTAAATATTTACAATGTAGGCTAGCAGTTTCAAATCAGAGGCAAACTTGGGACGTTTATTTGCAGCTGTACTAAACTACTAGAACGAAGTCATGTAACTGATTTTTTTTTATAATTGGTTTTTAAGACTTGGGGTGTACGAAGCACCTCCCAGCCTGTTCCCTGTCAAAGAGAAAGAGCAGAGCGCAGAGCACCGAACTTGGTACTTTGCTAGTTAGAGTGCTGCCTCTGGCACCAAAATGCAGGTTTCCATGGGGCTGCAGCAGGTCTCACAGCAAGAAGCCTCTCATATCTGTAGACTGAATCTGAGAGTAAGTTAGTTAGAACAGGACATAAATCAATTGTTTATAGCTCCTTTGGTTTCACAGTGAATCCAGCATGCCAGACTGCAACAGAAATTGTGACAGGTTAGAAAATACACGAGGGCGCTCTGCTGCAGGGATCTCAGCTCCCAAGACTGTGCTTAGTCTCCAAAGTCCAAGGTACTCCAATGTCTGCCAGTGCGGCTGCAAAGGCTGTTCTCTGCACTGCAAATTTGGAACATGTTAGCAAAAAGTGTGAGATTGTATCTT
>NW_025945257.1:0-1356 GCF_000764305.2 Hyalella azteca | reverse complement strand
GAGGGCGGAGCGAACTTCATTTCGGGATAAATCTGTGTCAACGAACTTATCCTGCGTTTCCCCGAAATTTATATAGACTCAAATTGACTGGTTTACATTTGGTCTAATTATTATTTCTGGTAGCGTTAAATTTTGAATAGCGGTAGCAGTTTTCTCTGGCATATTAGAAAAGATGGTTATGCTCGTGAAAATGAACCGGTACCTTTAAGTATTGCATTCTGAATGATATTTATTGAATCCCGGACTATTGAGCAGAAATAATAAGCATTTCGAACTTTTCATGCATGATGTGACTGGAACTATTTCTGATTACAGCATTTGCTTCAAGTCATCAATTTTTCTCTCATTTGTCTTTCCAAATGATCGTTGATAAAAGATAACTAATCACGGGCTAAATGCAACGGTAAAGTACCAAAATAGAGAGCTTTCTAACTCAATCGTTGAGGTCGACTGTACATGAGTTGAATCTATGCACAAATAACCACTCGGAAAATTAACCTGAACTAATTACTTATTTCAAATCAGCGTGTGTTAATTAAAAGCACCGCCATCTCTTGGGGCAGCACGCGTCAGGCAATTGGACTGCTCCCTCAACCGTGTGTCGGCCATCAGAAGTGCTGCGCTGCTGCTGCGAGGCGGTCGCTGGTCGTGTGCCTCTTGTGGCGACTGCACATTAAACATCGAGCGCGGCAATAGTAGACAATTGATATCGCACGGCAATTTAGGAAAAAGTGCGGCCGGTGTTGTCATATTATGGGTTTGTATGATTTCAAATTATTCACGTTATATCAAAGATTTCTGCGGTAGTGTATATCTGTTATCTGAGAGTGTTTAATAATTTATCTAATTAAATGTTAATTATAGCAGGAATTAATTCATAAAAAGTTTTATTCTAAAGAGAACAGTATTATTTTATTGAGCTTGGTAAATTGATTTAATTTTAAAGGAGAGATCTGTACAAGGGAAATTTTATTATTTTTTAAATTGGGTAAAAACTTCTTATCTCCGGATGCCAGCGTAGGCCTTATGACACCGCATTGAGAGCGTCCGTCTGGACGTGTCCCACGAAGTTCGACGACCCAAGGTGAGTGAAGAAACATTATTGACTAAACTGGAAGATTAGAAATGATTGTCATACAATTTAAGGCGAGCTTTAAAGAATAATCTGTGTTTGTTTGTGCCATAGGAACCAGTTCCAAGTATTTCGCCTAGTGTTAACTTGTGTGCAACTTTCTTGTCTTTTTTAGTATCGATTAAACAATAAATTGAAGTTATCGTTTATTTATGCGTGCGTAACTTGGAAAAAATATGAACGTGTACAACAGAGTATTTCGTTTTTACTGAAACAAGTTTTAC
>NW_025945256.1:0-324 GCF_000764305.2 Hyalella azteca | reverse complement strand
CAAAGTTTCTCAACTACAATTCGGTTCGAGTGCTCTTTACTCCATTTGTCCCAAATGGGTGGTCGAGCATGCACCTCTGTGATTAATTGATCACTGTCGATGCTCATCATGTGTTGTTACCTCACACAAATACCTGCAATTGAGTGCAGATGTGGGACCTCACTATTCTAGCCTCAAAATTCGTGAACAGATTCTAGAATGACATCCACAAAACTTTAATGGTATCAGTAGGGTGTTTCAAACAAGGAGAGATGCTTTTCAAGTTTCTTTCTTAGATCTTGACATTAGAGGGATGCCACTAGAAGAGTAGCTCAGACCAAATAC
>NW_025945255.1:0-20151 GCF_000764305.2 Hyalella azteca | reverse complement strand
ATAAAAATATTATAATTACAAATTTAGACTTTAATTTCTCTGTTCGTTCTGTATCCAGAATTATCTGTATTTACCTCAACTGTAGAATTAAAAAAATATAACTCAGAACTCACTGCAGTTATTGACAGAGAGCGCATTTTCTCGTCGACAAAAATGTGAAGTCACGGACAAACAGACAGACAGACGGACGGACATGGCTAGCGCAATAGTGCATTTTTTCCATAAATGAGAAAATGCGTCAACACACTTCTTTAATATTATATCGGATCTCGATTAGTAAATGGAAACATTACTCAATGAACGCATTATTCCAATATCTCTAAATTAATTAACAGCCAATACAATTTAACCTAAAATTTTATGAAAAATGTAATCGTTATCTAAGTTTTAAACTGCACAACATTAATTCCCTGCAAATAGGACTGAGACGCCCGGCGATCGCTTACACGACTCAAACGAGCTGGAATTTGCATATGCGAGCTTGAACCTGTAAACTTGGCCCATCGCCTCAAGCTAGGAGACGATGATGTAGATAACCGGCTTACAGGAATGCTTGCAGGAATGATAAGATAGACTTACAGGAATGCTTACAGGGATGATGAGATAACCTTATAGGAATGCTTACAGGGATGATATGATAACCTTAGAGGAATGCTTACAGGGATGATGAGATAACCTTATAGGAATGCTTACAGGGATGATAGGATAATCTTACAGGAATGTTTACAGGCATGATAAGACAACCTTACAGGAATGATCACAAGGATGATGAGATAACCTTACAGGAATGCTTACAGGGATGATAAGATAGACTTGCAGGAATGCTTACGGGAATGATAAGATAACCTTACAGGAATGCTTACAGGAATGATAAGATAACCTTTCAGGGACCAAATCAACAGACCGACGGTCTATTTGTTCAATCAAGATTGGCCGTTTGTGAACGAGACAATGGGACTGAGTAGCGTTATGGTGAGCGATGAAAACTACTTCAAGTGATGATTTCGAAATTGTAGGGATTTTCGTTTTTTGGTATGTCAATGCTATAAATTTATTAATTAGTTATTTTTACTTATATAAATAAGATTTTTTTAATTTACTTATATGTCAGATTTTTTAGTCTAAAAGATAATAAATTTTAATTGTTTCAGGAATATTTTTTGCATTCGAGAAGAGAAACCTGTGGTTTTATTGCGAGGAAAATTCATTACTCATTAATCTTGAAATATTATTTATGTATAAAAACATGTTATATTTTATTCGTTATAGATTTATTGGTAAAAAATATTGACTTTACCTAATTATTGTCTACCGTTTCAATTTATTCAAAACAGCAATTTTAATGATAATATTATGTACGGATTAATTATGACCATAAACTAAATTTGTTAAATTCAACTAAAAAAAGAGTACCATTTGGGAAGCTTAATTTAAAAATAAAAATATTATAACACCAAACAATAAGAGACAACAGCTGAAAGATCCATACAAGATTTTATTCCGACTCCACCCTGGCATCAGAAGCCTTTGTCTTCAGTGAAATGAAGTTCTTGTGACAAGCTCAAGATGTCGCCCCGGACTTCTGTACAATTCTTGAGCCAGAATTGTAATTAGTTCTAATACGAGGGGAGCAAAAGCCCTCTGTCTGTCCCCTCTGTTTTGGAGCAAAAGATCTTGTTAGTTCACGCAGCTTTCCGAGTAACTAGCGATGAGAGCTATTATTCATTTACGAGAAAATGCGCTCTCTGTCACTCACTGCTGTGAGTACTGAGTTATATTTTTTATTTTATACGGTGTAAAAATTTTGTTGGCTAAAAGTTTTCAAAAGCTTAACCAAAATCTGAAATAAATCATGACCAGCAATTTGAGATAATCCATTTTGACAAATGCTAAAAGAATAATTTAACAGGTATTTGTTGTCTAAACCAGCACGGCATTTCGACGCTCGCAATGGGACTTCATTACCTGCTGATTGCGATCTAATTACACACAAATTATTCATTTATTCACAAATTATTCACTTTGATCTTCAATGAATTTCAGCCTCGCTCAGTTGAACATAAGACTCGAACCGGACGCATGATTATTGAAGCGAACGCCATTCAGTCCATTCATTATATAGCATGAACGTTCTCAATGCACTCCATGACATTCATTAAATCATTCAAAATTCATTATTTCCTTGTGTTTACATAAATATATTGTTAAACATCAAATGTGCACGGGTTCATCAGTAAAAGACAGTTCTGTAATCTTTTTTTATACACTTCCTCTTTCGAACCATACTATGCTTCTCTTAGAAGCATAGTATAGTTCGCAGAATATTTGTCGCGGGAAGCCAGATTGGAAATTCACGACTACAAAGTTCAGTTCTGCACACTTGTTTTCTGTCCAGCAAAGAAGTAAGATATATTCCACAGTGTAGGCCCGAAAGTTGATGATTGAATTAAATGAAAGTAGATTGAATAAAATTAAAGTAGATTGAATCCCACTATGGTAAAGAATTTAAATAATTTTTCCATATATATCATACATTTATATTTAATAATTAATATAATAAAATTTTGAAACGTTTTTTACTTCGCAGATATTGAATTTTTGTATTCTATTTTATACCGGATGAAATGAATATACATGTATACAACGTATACCCAAATTCATGTAAAGTAACGGAAAGATAACAAAGCTTTTTATTTCAATCACACACAGCCCATTAATAAATAGTCACTCAACCCCCGATGCTTTAATCTTTTTCTGAATCCACTTAAATCTTACCAGCTTATTCTGTCTCATGACCCTAATGGTGATTTTTCTTCGAAGATGTAATTAATATTGAGCTCAAGCAATATCAAAATAACTTGAATTCATCAGAAGAAATGTTATTCAATTCATGAATAAAATTAATCCACTGTAAAACTACTCGTAGGCAGACAAGCTCCATATGGTAGGTCGGATATTCTCGACCACTAATATGAATATCTGTCCTAGTATTTCTCTTTTCTATTACTTAGCTGGGAAATATTCCAGTCTCGGGTAGGTATGCAAATCCCTGGCATTATGATTAGATTTTAATGATATGCAACGAGGCCTTCTTATCGTATTATCATGCAGCGCCAAGCGTTATTATCATGCAGCGCCAAGCGTTATTATCATGCAGCGCCAAGCGTTATTATCATGCAGCGCCAAGCGTTATTATCATGCAGCACCAAGCGTTATTATCGTGCAGCGCCAAGCGTTATTATCATCCAGTGCAAAGCGTTATTATCATGCAGCGCCAAGCGTTATTATCATCCAGTGCAAAGCGAGGCTACAATCATTTGTTTCCAACAAATCAAATCCAAAGAGCCAGTTCAATCATTCCGACTCAATAAATCGTATCAAAAGCCAATCATTTCCGCTCAACAAATCAAGTTACAATTTGAAATCTACTGGCTACAGCGGGAGAATTTTTTGGGAAGAAATTGAGATCATCAAACGTTTGAGTCTCCATGTTGCCCAGTGGAACAATTAGTGTTTCCTTTGTCAACACTCCTGAGGAAAGCCGCAAAATACTTCTCATTTTGCATGAAATACATTTCCATACCCTGAAGAAGGCGCTTTAGTATTGTACGAATTCCATTTGATTGTTTCTTTGTAAAAAGCTGTCTTTGGTTCGTTGTATATTTCAGTTACGTCTTTGGTACAGTTAAGCTTTATATAGCGAAACTGCCAACCGCGAAGCTTTCTAAAAGTTCATTTCGAATTGGATGAATGGTCGTCGCCCACTTGAAATCCTTCATTTGGAACACATGCAATATTCATCTAAATTTATATATAAATTTAAAAAGATATTGCCAGTGTCTTGTTATTTGTTTGAGTTCAGCTTCGCGGTGAGGGAAGTCATTCGATGTCCTCACTCAAGACACAGGTTGTAGAAATTAATGCAATTCAATATTTTAATGGTTAAAAACGTTGAATCTTCTGCAATCTACATTGTATCATATCGAGTTATTAAAATCATATAAAACAATAGTGATATTATGCTGTAAGTGAGAGTTAAGCAGACGTTACAGTTAAAAATATTTCAAATCACAATGAGGTAAGAAAAAAGCCTAAAAATTTTATCATGGTCATTTTTCTTTTTCTTCATCGCTGGAGATCACCAAGAACAGAGAAAAATAATCCAAAGTTGGTTCAGAGTTATAAAATTACGAACTCCATTATATAATGCGAGTGTAGTACGTTACATTGTGATACTTCTATTCGGTAATTATTCAATTACGGTTTGATGTCAATCCTTGCGCTCTTAGTGTATATAAAAATGCAGGTTTTTATTAATCAATGAAAGAAATAAAATAAATCACGAGATATAAGACGTTTCCGGAGTAGAAAACAAAAAATGAATCTTTCTGAGACTAAAATCACCGGGCGCTCTTTGGTCGGGAGGCGAGTTTTCCGGTAAGATTCCTTGGAACGAACCAAGCAAAAGTTATTCTTAATAAATATCAAATAAAGTACTCTACACAAATTCTCGCTTCTTTTCTCCGTGTTTCTTCTGTAAAATATAAATAATTTTCATAGCTCTTCTAGATAATATTTAGGCTTTTATCAAGCCTTTATTTAGCCATATTTTTACAGGTAAAACTGAAAGCAGTTGTAAATTTGTTCGAAAATTGACTAAAAGACTAAAACTGATGATATTCAATCCAATTTAGCATCATAATTCTAGAAAACAATTTACACATAAATACTTGAACAAATTAGGCTTTCAATAACATTTTACGTTATTAGCGCACTTTCACATTCATGGAAAAATGAATGAATCTAAACGTTTGATAAATAATGTCATTTCAATATATGAATATTGCTCATATTTTTATATCATGAAACGTCCTCTCCTCCTCAACCTTATGTAATTAAGAACTGGAAAACAACTTGGTAATCTATAATTATCCATTTGCACATAGAAACTAAGTCATAGGCTAATATAATGACTAGAATACTTTTCGTTCCGATATTGATAAATATTGTAGTTTTCGTTTCAAAATATCTCGATCAGATATATCTTAGTTTAGTAAAGTTTAGTCTTAGTAAAAGCATAAAATGCTGTGGTTTTTGCTTTGCTTCTATATTGTAAGTTCATTAGAGATTTACGTAATCATAGAGTCTAAAAATTTTCTTCTTATTTTCTTATTCTCTTATTTTAATTATTACATTTCCTTATTATATTTTTATTATCAGTTTTAATTATTACTCTTTATTGAACTCTACACTACAAGTCAATCTAATTAACAGCGCCTCATAGATTCTAGAATGCAACGCTCCATATCTTTTGTCATATTTTACATCATTTTACTGGTCTCAGTAGCGCACATTTTCGCGAAAAGTATTTTTTACTAATTCTTCAATAAGATCTTCTTATTCCTAGATAAACTTTCATTCATATTCATGTGATTCACTTACCTTCATGCTTTTCAGAAGCTCTCATCAAAAGAACTCTCCATCTTAGCTCGATATCTTCCAAATAACAAGACTTCAGATAAAACCCATAGAATATTGAAGAAGTTATTAACGAAAAATTTGCCGCTGACGTTCACAATGAAAAACATGTTTTTTAGAATAACTAAAAATGAATGTCCTCCAGCCAAGTCTTTGTTTTGTCGTCATGAATGCCTGCAGGTCTGTGATAAGGCCTTCAGAAACTAATTGGAAGGCACTCAGCTATGCTGGAAGGAATTGTATTTTGAAGAATTTCGAACTTCATTAAAGATGAGTAATGTTTGCAAGTTCCATCGCCTCTGAATTATGAGTCTGCTCTCATAAATTCTCATAATTTATAAACAAAATTATTGCAGCATTTCTTTACGACACCCAAGTTGTTTAACTTCGGAAAAAAGTTATTTATATTAAATTATATTATATTATATCATATTATATTATTTTATATTATTGGGTGGTGGAGTTCTTTCACATTTTGGATAGGCGAAAATTCCCGGTAGCATACCTAAATAGCTAGTCCACATACGATGTGCGTCAGTTACCCCCCTGCAGTTGTACGGGAGGGTTTGCGTGTCGCCGTTCACACCATCCTTGACAGGAATTATTGAGCACCAGTATCGCCTAGTCATGCATTCTTGCCACCTTGAACGCTTATTTCGAGGCGCCCGGTACTTTGTCAGGCTCTATTGAACAATTAACTTATTGTCACTGCAAACCTATCTCCTCCTAGAGTTTTCAAGCTACAGCAATGAGACATATACCATTCGATGCGCAACAAAATTATCTATAATAAGACACGGGCGTATTTCTAATTTCGTTATAGTTTGGATTTTATTCCGCAAAAAGGGGGGTGGCGGAGGGGAAAATCGAAAAATTTTCCAAAAATTTACGAAAAATGCTCCCACACCCACAAAAATGAGAAATCCTAAAAACCGTCGTGTTACGTTTTAGATATGGTCTTTACGCATCGAATGACATGTGTCTCGATGTTGTAGCTTAAAAATCCTAGGAGGAGATAGATTTCTACATTACCCTCTTTTTTGTCCGTTTTCTAAGAATTTCACGTTTTCTTTCATTTGTTCGAAAAATTTACACGAACAAAAATGTCTTCGAATTCTGTTTTACATATGTGTACCAAGTTTCAGAGTGATCCGTCTGTAAATAGCCGAGATAAATTTTACCCCATACGCTCCCCTTAATATTGGAGGAGATTTTGTAGGGTTTAAAATTTTTAGTGGGCTAGTGGAGACTTATACGTGTTGAAATTGGTGATATCAAAACTACAAAATATGTTATAGTACAAATTATGTCGTGTTGATATTGGCAGGGGAAACTCTGTCGTGTTGATATTGGTAGAGAAAACTCTGTTGAGTTGATATTGTTGTGGAATGTTTAAAGAAGCTTTTGACGTGCAGCTATTGGCAGGGATTTTTTTTTTCAAGCAAACATGCAAAAACTTTCACTAGGCTATTTTTCTGCCATTGTTAAGCCGCGATACTAGCAATGAAACTTTTGTCTTTGTTGTAAAGAAAACCCGAACTTATATGAAAATTTCATCATTCAAATCAAACTATCATTCAACTCGAAGGACTCTTGAATATCTGCCTTCAGAAAGAGGCAATGATTATCTTTCTTGAATAATAACAAATCAAAGGTATTTAAAGCCGCAAAAAAATCTGGAGAATGGGCACGACGCTTTAATAATTTACGGATATTAAAAAAACATTTAAATAATTTGCTGCTCGTGGTTTCTCATTATTTTGAATGGTACCGTTATCTTGACTTACAATAAAACTAAATAGAAAATAATAGAATAAAAATGAATCAATCATATACAAGGAATCTTTGATCTATAGTCGTTTATCTTTGATCGCATTAGTTGATATATGGAGCGGATCTCGTCTTCATCATTAAGTAGTTATCCACCAAATATTGTCTGACAAACAGCGTTTTTCCGCTACTTCGCTAGTGACAGGACCTAATACAATCTCATTAAGTTTTCATGGTACAGCTTGTGACCATAAGTCGCACTGATTAATGATAAATGTGACTTGTGATATCGTCGCAATGATTAATATCTGCTGCGTTTATTAATCGTTCATATCAGATGATAGCATCTATATGTTTAGCTAACTTGAATTATAATGTTAATACCAATGATTTTTAACGCATTTTCTCCTTCATGGAACAAATGCAATATTGTGTTCGCCATGTCCGTCCATCTGTCCATTTGTCCGTCTGTCTGTCCATTTGTCCGTCTGTCTGTCCATTTGTCCGTCTGTCTGTCCGTCCGTCTATCTGTCCGTCTGTCTGTACGTGACTCCACGTTTTCGTCGACTAGAAAATGCGCTCTCTGTCACTCACTGCAGTGAGTACTGAGTTTTATTTTTTTTTTCTTTTCGAGGGAAATTATTCAGTAGAAAGTCAAGTTTGAATCTTAGCTAACTTAATTTTGAGTGCCGTGGAAAAAGTTATTGTAACTTATATCTAAAATTGACAAGCATCTTTGGGAGATAATCTATGCTAGCCCACGTGAGTATGGTTTTTCAAAAACTGCTGGAAAATATCAATATTATATTTTGCATCGATACTGAATAAAAAACGTCACATTTTCGTGAAATTTATTATTCCTAGTGGGAGCAATGAAAAAAAAAATCAACTCCTAAATATGATCGACAAACGTGATTTTAATTTCATTCGAAGTTCTAAAAGAATCGAAATCGGAAGTGTGCAATTTTACGGGTGAATCCCACAGCGACCTGCTCATTAAGATGAGTCAAGGCAATAATTACTCCTTATAAATTTGAAGCTTTGAAAAGAGCGCGTTAAACTTGCGTCTTGTAACTACGAACTACTGAAATGCTAGAACGCGTTTGTTTGCGCGCATTACGCGTAGCACGAATACGAATAATTAATATGAGGATGCAAAGTAATGTAGGATGTGACGTCACGAGTAATATTAGCATGATTATGTCCCTCAAGATCTAATTACTAAGAAGGAAATTAATATTTGAACATCTAGTTAATGACGCAGTTAAAAACTGGCGTATGTCGCGTCACTGGTGTGATGTCCAGGTAATGAAAGTAATACAGGTTGTAAATAGGTATCAGCTGCAGGATTCAATCACTACTTAAATTGTCATTTTACTTTATATTTCTACGCAAAATAATTTAAATGTTAACTAATAAATAAGGCATAAACAACACGATCAAAATAATCAACGTATCTCACAAGATCTTTAAAACGTAATTAAAAACCCAATCATTCGTCCTGAAGCTTTTTCGATTGCCGGTTCAATTATTGCGCTATTTCATCATGTTTCTCATTAATTAATTCATCATTTACGCAAATAAAATTTGATTGTCATTCTAGTAAATTCAACCTTCACTCACAAAAATACCCATCAATATATTTATCATTCACTCATAAACAAATTTCAAAAACCATTTAATAAATAAAAAAATCAATTATAAATAATATTAATGGCTTCCAATTTCACACTAGGTTTGATTTATTATATCCATCCATGAATGTCTGCCGGTTTGGAGGAACTTAATCGTCTTCACCGAAACAACTTCGCGTTAATTGAACTCCGTTAATGAGGATGCAGGCTTGGAAATTAATGAGGTGTCTGAATCTGGAAAATTCAACGGTTTAGGTTCTCTTTGTTCAAAGTTAAGTTATTTTTAGACTTTCTGGAGATATATCAAATATTTCAAGTATGACAGAAATTTATATCAATTATTTGATATAGAGTTTGAAAAATTTATAAAATGAAAACAAGGCATTTTTTACTTGATTTATTTTATTTTCCCCCACAATTTTTCTGACAGTACATAGGTCTCTACAATACGTATTTTTCGCAGCAGCATAAGAATCGCATAAGCATCAGTAAAATCTTCTCATATATTAATTATTACGCAATTCTTCGAATTATGAATAATTATCACGATTAAATTATTATGAAACAATAATTTTACTTGTTCAAATATTTGCATTTTCACGTGCGTAATGGAATAATAGGCAATGAACAATGTTATGGAACTGACAATCAGGAATGAATGAAAATTGAATGGCTGAGCAAAAAACTGAATGGCAGAGATGGACATTAAAATACTGATTTTAGCAGAGTTTAATTTTCACTTCTCACTGGACTTAGTAAATTATTTAAATTGTTTGAATTGATTCACAATATTTTTCTATTTGCGCCAAATGCGTTATAATTGGATTAAATATGCAGGAGAATCCACATGTTCATTACGGCTTCATGTTAGGCGAAGTCTTGTATGAGACGCAGACTTAGGTCGAACATGACGCTCCAAATGATCGTATTTAAGCGAAAACAATAAATTTTGTAAATTAATACCGATTGATAATTTGTAAACCCAATAAATTTATTTTATATATTTACTATATACAATTTTTTCATTAATCATGACACAAATTATAGAGTCTCTTGCAAATAGACACTTCCCACCGGACATCTGACGTTGAATCAACGTTGAAATAAGCGTCGTTTTGTTGAATCAACCTTAAAATTCCCAAAATCTATAAATTCATTCAATTTAAAACTACAAAACTGCTGTTTAAATTTAACGTGTGTCAGTGTAGCCTTATCTAAATTAGGATTAGTATAAATAAATTATTGAATTTAGCTTGGAAATTCTCCAAACCTAGAGATATTTTCACTTTAAGTAAGACGGCAGAAAATGCTCTTTAAATTTCAGAAACGGCTAAACTGAAACTCGTGAAACATGCTCTTCAACTGTGCAGTGGCTGCATATGAATTTAAGGGATGTTAGTTTAACCATTTCAGAATTTTTGTTTTTACGGCGAGAACTTCAATGCTTCAACATCAAATAACACCCAACTCGAGAACTTCATTGCCTTCCTACCTGCACATGCATGGGACTACATAAATGAGAAGTAAGTGAGGACGTTCGAAAATTAGGTTCTCCAGTTTTAATAAGAGTCAGTTCAGCCGTTTCAAAATTTGTCTTTTCGGTAATAACTTACATGACATAACATCAGTTGAATGTTAAAAAGTTTTTCGAATATAGTGTTTCATAACTTGAAAATTCTCTCAAACCTAAAAATTTTTCAACTTTTAAACGGTAGAAATGGTGTTCAAATATCACTGTCAGTTCAGCCGTTTTTTAAATATAATTAGCATAAAAAACTTTTTAACTTCAACTTCAGCTGTTTCCGTTCAGCCATTTCCTAAATGAGTTTTCCAGTTAAAACTTGAATGATTCAACACCAAATAGCATCTCACATGAGGATTAAATTTAATTTAATTTAATTAATTAGTTGATCCCTACTGCACGCTTTACTGCTGTACAGTGGATGCATGAATTTTATAGATGTTAGTTCAACCATCCAGAATTTGTGTTTCCCGGTGACAACTTGAATGTTTAAACACCGAATATCACTTAATTCGAAGAATTCATCAACTGCCTAACTGCGCAGTGGCTACATTATAGGCACAGATGTCAGTGTGGCGGTTCTCAAACTTATTTTCTAAAATTTTAGTCGGAATTCAGCCGTTTCAAACTTGCATATATGGTTATTACTTTTATGATTCAACAACAGTTGTAGGTTCAAATAAGGCTCGAATAAATTTTTATTGTCAACTTGAAAATTCTCCCAAAATTAGAAATTTGTTCACTTTAAATCGCCTAAAATGATGATTAAATTTCACTAGGGTCAGTGCAGCCGTTTCTGAAGTAGAGTTGGTATAAATATATTTTTAAATTTAGCTTGAAAATTTCCCCAAACAGAGATATTTATTTAATTTACAATGAAAAAAATGTTGGTTACTAATCCACTGACTAGGTCCACCACTCCAGGCCACCACCACGCCATGCATCCACCGCGGTATGCATCCACTAAGCCATGCATCCACTAAGCCATGCATCCACTAAGCCCATGCATCCACTAAGCCATGCATCCACTAAGCCATGCATCCACTAAGCCAGGCATCCACTCACGCCTGCTGTTCAGGTTTACTCTCTCTGCCTGGCGTCCTCCTAAATTTTTCTTGCGCAAAATGTGTGAATGGAAATGCCGGCAAAGTGGAGTTTTGCTAGTTAATATTTAGTTTGATCAGTTTACTTTAATTTTTTCTTCTAGTAGTTCTGAAAGGTAACAAATGTATTTTTTTTATATATATAATCTCAACGATTAACCTTAATATACTATTACAGTAGCTGCTCGGTACGTTACTATCCTCCTGCTTGCTAAAAAATGAATCTCCAATTAACCAATTGAATCGCCTGAAAAAAAATCTTTTATCTTTCGCCACACCAAATCTCTATTTGAAGCTCATGCATATATGCGCATTTACCTCTTCATACCCACAGACAATATCGGTTTACCCATAAATCAAGCATTTTTTGCATCACATTTTTTCTTGCATTATCAGCCAGCTCACTGGAGCTCTGCTGTCAATGCTGTAGCCTGGGAAATAACCGTTGAATTCTACGACCAATGCCAGGATTTTTTAGCGAGAGTTTCTTTATAATTTGCGAGCGCACAGCACAACTACGGACAATTCCAGGCCTGAGTTCGCGTTAAAAAATTAACTGGAGAGCAAATGATTCTGTATTCGAGTTGATTGTGAAGAAATAACAGCAACAGAAATAACATTAAACAATAAAAGTGAGGGCCATTCTGAGGGTAATTCGAGGTGGAGAGTAATGCTGAGGATGAGTGAAGTTATCGCAGAACTTTTTATTACCAATATTTTTATTAATAATATTATTTTATTTCTTATTTTATTATTATTATATCAAAAATATTGCGTTGGATATCGATGGAATGCGACCAGAATTATTAATTGAAATAAAATGGCGTCGAAAATAGTAGATTATCGTATCCCAACTGCAAAATATTCCCCAAAGGGAAAAAAGGTCCACAATTTGCAATTTAACATCCAATTATGGCTCCATAAATATTTTAAAATTATTTATTGTACTATCTACGTGTTCATTTGCTAGCATATGTAAGCCACAGTGATGATATAACATCGAACTTTCATTTTACTAAGTGTTAATTTTGATTACTTAATACCCAAAACACGATAGAAATTATTCATAATTTGAGAGATTAAAAACACGCCCGTCAGTTCTCAAAACGAAGATATTATCCCATCATTATATCACATTCTGGCTCCGCCGCCAAATTTATAAAACATTTAAATCCAAGATACACAACATAATTTATGGACAGCCCTGCCGACCTCCAATTATATTGAGAACCACCCGAGAGTTTGTCTAATCTGAGCTGACAATTTCTGTCAATTTCACTGACATGAAACGCCCCACAAATTTGAACAAATTCTGCACTTCAGCCGCTCAGTTTCTTCGCTTTGCGTCGGTGGCTTTAGATGATTTGCATACCGACGTCTGGCTGCCATTCACCCTCTAACTTTCATGGTTTTCAATGGAAATGGATTTCTTGTGTACGTTCAATTGGTTCCCAAGCTTGATGCTATGATACCGAATATCGCTACTGAACTTACTGCGAATATCGCTGGTTTTCCTGAAGCTTTGATTCATTCTTCATTATTCAACATAAATAGTAATAAAATAGTAAATTTCGCATATTCAATTAGATCATTTAGGGGTAATTGTTTGACTTATTCCAGGTAATATCAACCAGTTATTTAAATCTCGTTTACCAGTGAAATGAATTTATCCCCAGCACAACGATTTCAACAGCACTATTCCACTCATTCATCATTCAATAATTTTGCGTTTATTCGTAGTTCAAAGTTTATTCACAGCAATAAATGTTTTCATGGTTAAAGTTTATTTCGCTCGAACTCAACCTTGTTCGGCTCTTAATGACGTATATTGATACGACTTCAGCTGATATCCCTGCATCTCGGGAAATTCCTCATAAAGACAGCAAACGGAGCAGAAAAGTACCATCCTTTCCATTCAATTGGTCCCCAGATGTAAGAAAAGTCGCTTTTCTTGCCCTGAATGCTTCTCCTGGATATGTACGCGCCGTATGCAAATTTTTATTCGCGTGTTCATAATATTATAGAACGAAATTCACACGATGTAAAAGCAAAAATGAAAGAGAAAAGAAAAATAAACCCCAAAGCATTTTTGTTCTATTCCGATACATTTCATTAATAAGATTTAATAAAATATTTGCAAACCTAGCAAATTAAAAACCTTTTAGAAACGGATTTTTTATGATATAAAGTCAAGATAATGGCTACAAATACATTCATATTGACTGTTGTAAGTAACATAACACAAGCCCAGACCAAGCGGTAAAAACTTTGATAAAGCACAGACTTCATGATTACCTCTCCCATGCGTCTTAGGGTATCTGTCACTAGCTTCACAATTACCCCTAACTATATTTATCCTAAACAGTGCATCAATATTACCCCAAACGGGTTACCAAGTTCATTCATAAGGGTTAGCATAATTGCCCTAAACGGGGTTAACGAATATTAACCCCCAATGGTGTGTCGAAATTACTCCAAAAGGGGAACCAAAATTACTCAAGATGGAGAAAAAATTACTCCAACTTTGAGTACCAATATTACAACAAAACGGGGGTCAAAATTACCCCAAACAGGGACCAAAATTACCCCGGGTACGGATATTCTAAGAAGCCGCTGATGAAGCACGGCTGGCAAAGTACGTAGCGTCGCGACAGCTGCTCGCTGTACGTGTTTAAACTGCTCGTAAAATCCCCCTAATGAAGGCTTCACGGCTGAACTTAGCCTAAGCTGAAGGCAAAGATGAAGCGGGATTTAATTACCTAGCTTTGAAAATTCCCCACAAGTTGATACAAACCAAATTGAATGACTTAGGGACTGGCAATCCCAATTAACAATTTACGACTTCATGAACGCAAAGAAAGTTTGCATGGGCGCCAAATTCTGGCTATTGCTTCAGTTAAGTTATTTGGTTGGTAGGATGAGTAGTTATTGGTAATATTTGATGCACAAGGTTAAATATGAACTACATGTTAAGTTGAAGAACATATCAAATCGGGGAAAATGTTACTTTGAGAAACATGTTTAACTTTGAGTAACAGGTTCAATTTGGGAACATGTTCAAAGTCGAATAAAAGTTGACGTATTAGCCTGAAACTTACTTCTGTCTAATTGTTGGTTTAGCTTCAATGCTATTTAGCCTGAATGTTACTTGAGCCTGAATGTAAAAATAGCTTGAATAATCCATGCTAAAGAAATAACATTTCTTTAGCTTGAATGTTACTGAAGTCCGAATGTTAGTTTGGCCTGAATGTTAATTTAGCCTGAATTTTAATTTAGCCTGAATGTTACTTTGGCCTGAATGTTAGTTTAGCCTGAATATTAGGTTAGCCTGAATGATAATTTAGCCTGAATGTTAGTTTAGCCCGAATGTTAGTTAGCCCGAATTTCAGTTTATATGTTACAGATATTGTTAGGAGTACAGATATTGACCATAGAAAGGGTAATGATGATGGTACAAATAATGCTCTTGACGAATATGAACATATTTGTATGATTTTAGTTTTTGAATTAAATTAACGTTTCAAATTTATCATGACTAGGCAGTTTTTGGACAATTTTTAACTTATGCAACAAACATTTTCCTCGTTGAAACGAATAATTATAGAGCAAAAAATCAAATTTTTTCTATTCCTGGAGCACCAGTGAACAGTCTTGTCTGTACGATTTACTATTTAAAAATTCGGCTAATTTCAGCTCATTAGCGCAAAACTTAGATATGCCTCACAAGCAAAGTTTAGATGTCCCAAATTAGCAAAACATGGAAATTCCACACACAATTAGATGGCCAACACTCACATAATTTGGATCTGCAACACTAACAAATTTTGAAATAAGATTCTCAAAAAACTTGAGCGTACAATCACACATACTCCGTAGTTAAAAGAATAGTTTCTGAAATTTCGGAATCGGTTCACTTTTCTTGACTTGATATTTTTATTCGAATTCATATTCTGCGATTGAGATTTATTCAGCGCGCTAGACTTCGGATATCGTCTTTGTTTACAATTGGACAAAAAATTCTTTTGGGCTTCACTTCTGTAGAGAATAAAATCAGGAGAATAGACGAATATTTATTGGTTGCGTCTCGCTCACAAATAAAAATTCTTTATAACAAATGCATTGTTGTATTTTGTTCCGTATCTCAAGTCCTTTTAAATTTATATGTAACCTGTTCTTTCTTTGGAGGTGGAATGTTCGATTCTATCTCCTACCATGTATGAATTATTGTAAAAAGTTACTGAATGTGCGGATATAAATGAACTTGAATTCGTCGAATTTCATTGAAGTATCACATCGCATTGTTTCAACAAGACAATGAAGGTTAGAGTTCCAATAGCAGCTTTTCAAAAGCATTTTTTCTAAAAAAGTTGGAAGTGTAATCAACCTTTGAACTTTTGGGGAAAAGTGTTTCCGAAGTTAGCTAACTCAGTTCGAATACTTCAGTATAAAAAAATGAAAAGAAAAAGCAACGAATTTAAAAAAAATGAAAAAATATAAATACAAAAATAAAAAATTGTAGGATGAATTGACACTCGAGATCATTAAGAAATTCATGTAAAGTTTTAATACAGAGAAATGTATGAAATTTTTGCATATTTAAATTTTTTAGATTGTCGCCTCATCAGCTGTAGAGCTATGCAATCTCAATCATTCTTTACTTTTTTCAAATTCTTCTTTTAATCTCCGGTTCAAAAAAGTGAAGGGTCCAAAGTAATCCAAAAACCGGAAAGTGAATAAATAAATTTCGTTACCACGTTAAATTACGTTGCATGGAAGTACTATAGACAATGTTTGGCTTCTCTTGTTCCTCGTCCGAACTAAACTCTCTTTGTTTAAGACTCTCATTTCTTCGACGCTTTGATCAGTTTCCAACTCAAGTTGGAGTCAAGTTCTTGAGCAGGAAAGTTGGACCTTAAAACAGCACTTCTCTGAAATTGAAATGGCTCTTTCAAAAAGATCTTTTCACTAGAGAAAACGCATACACACAGGATACAGAAAAAATATCCTTCTAAATATCATGTTTGCACAAAACCAGACTAGTTTTTATTTAAAGAAATTATCACATTTTTCATTTTACGTCTCGAATAAAATCTGATGAAAACACACATTAAATCAATTGAATTACACAGTTACTGTTCCATGAAAAACACTATAAATGTCTACTAAACTTATCACCTAGAACTCCTTCGTAGAAGTATTAAAAATTTTCTTCATTTTCTCGAATGTCACACAACCGCGCACAGAGTGCACGCAGAGAACAAAGGGGTCATATTGTAAAAAAACTGACACAATTCAGAAGGCGGACGGTAGCACTGATACGTTCTTTTGCCGGATGTCAGGAAACTGAGTCAGAATGACTTACGCAAGTAGGACAAAGCGCAAAAAAAGATGGACAACAACATAAGTTGGACAAAATGCAAAAAGTGCATCGCCGTTTAGACAAAGTCTCATTCATTTCTCTGCGTATCCACTACACCACCTCCCACATAGCCTGCTTCTTTTATATTTCTAAAGCTTTTTTCGATGTGGCTGACGTTGACGGAATTTATTCCATTCAAACCCAGGATTGGGCTGGCAAAACTTGGAATAGTTCCTGTATTTCTATTTGTTGATTTAATTCCAAGGACTTTATTCAAAGACATTTTTATGAATATTTTTATTCATTGTGTGGACACTCCATCCTTTCATGCGCTTTGTGGACTGTTTTTTAATGCATCCGTAAATCGACCCGATATTTTACCAAGAAGGAATTAAAATTATGTTAAGTACAATTGTGTTTTTATATTTAGTTCTGTGAATAATAAAGGATCCTAATCAACTATCTGGACCAGAATGATATTTAAATTGTACATATACATTTGCATTCACTACACAGTAATATACATTCACAACACAGTAATAAAATTATGTAAAAAGACGAATTGTGGAGATTTGTAAAATATTCTATTGTATGAATCAAAAGAATATCGTTAAAATTTATAATGTTATTTATTCTGATCCGTTATGAGAATTTCGGTTAAGTTATGAGTTGAATTTAAGTCCCACATTTCGCACACATTGTGATGCATTATATGTGACGGAAATGTGTAGCGACAAGTACATATTAATTAGTAGCAATGTACATGTCGCTGAAACATCGATACAGATACACATTTAACTATGAATTATATATACTAGTCCAAAAGCAACCAATTAATTTCAACCCTCGATTCATTCCATTTATCATTTCCAAGAAAAAATCCCCTGCTATATCGAAATAAAGATCACTTCGTTCTCATTCCTGCCGGTAATGCGTTTTAATAAAAATTCTAAACTAATCGATAAGCATTTTTCGATTATGTTAATTAATTTCACAAGTTGCATAAGCTTTCACTGTAAATTACTCCAATACATTGAAACGCAGTGAAAGATTTTATTCTCTGGAAATTAATTTTCTGATTTTTAATCAGGGTTTAAAGAGAAAAATTGTTAATTACGAGCGTGTCTGAACACAGGACGTGTTCACGACAGGTTTTATCGAAGCTTTCAATAATTAAAAATCAATTATTTAATTACTTGGTCCAATTTAATGGTGCTGTTAAAATTGTAAACTTACATGAATAATAGTATTAATAAATAATATGCGTTTAAAAATTACTTTTTAAAGACAACACTTCCAAAGAATCTAGTGTCTCCAATCTTACAGATGTACAATGAATTTCTCATTTAATTTTCGAATATTAACAAAATTAACTTTTCAATTTTTTCAATATATAAATTTATTTTAATATATAATTTTTTTCAAAATTATTTATTCTATTAATTGATTCATGCATTGCCTCTGACCTCACACAAGTGTGCAAAATTTCAGATCAATTAGACAGGTAAAAGTGTGTCAAATATCAGTTATAAGATTTGTAGCAGACAAACAAACAAACAAACAACAAGAAGTGAAGTTAAAGAGAAGTGTTGTAAAAAAAGACCTTAAATACATTTCCAGTCCCAATTAAAGTGGTGAATAAATATTTAATATTTATATCCTTAAAAGTAATTGTGATTCCTCCGTTGTTTATTATTTAATATTTTTAATAACTGCCTGCCGATTTATTGAATCCTTTAAAATCCTGATTCATTATTCATTATTGATTCATTATTCATTATTCATTATAAAATCCATTAAAATCCTTGCGATTTTAGATAGGGTATGCTTCCCAAGTATGAAAAATTGATCAAAGTTATAAATTTTAATTAATTAAAATAATCAAAAATCAAGTAATTAATTAAATTATATTAAATTATAAAAATTAAATTTATTTAATCTCCCCAAAATTTAAAATATTCCGCATCCATCAGCCCAGGATACTTGGCTATAACAGCTGAGATCCATTAACAGTTAACGGATTCTATAAGTTCAAGATTGGAACGTAACCCGCGTGACGCACGTCAATTTAAAGCATATTGACGTGATGCAGTTATGCTAGCCCGCATTTAAGATCTCTTGTTTGCTTTTATCAGACTCAGCGAGAAGTTTTGTGTAGGACTCGCAGCTATCGACATCAGTATTCATGGACGCGGTCACGCGATATGAGCTCCAGAGAATCTAAAGCGAAACTTTCACCCATGCTTTGCTCCGACCGCAGTTCCTTCAAACATCGTGTGTTCTAGACGCAAACAATATAAGGAAACTTGAAAAAAATCATCGAAAGCAAAAAATAATCTTGCTTTGAAACGTCTTTTGTCGGAATTGAGGAACCTTTGTTTGCTTAATGTTTCTATTCATATTGTCTGGCAGGTTATATTCTGCTGTGTTCCAAAAGCTTTCTTGCATTATTTGGTTTAGAATAAATTAATGTCATTGGTATTTGTTTAAGAAATAAGTTAATTAATCTAGAAATTTTGATGTGTTGTTTGAAAACTTGATGAAATTTCAGTTGGTTCTAAAATGTTTTCGTAACTATTCATAGGCTCAGTAACATTACGTGTAACTTGCGTAGCACTTCATTTCTAAACACAGTAGGTTATTTAATATACTGAATGACGAGTTTAAATTGATTTTTATTGATATTTCGTTTTAAATGTTTTGGGGAAGATAAGACTGCGTTTTAATTACATCCTCAGAGCTTGTGTTTTTTTTTCATTTTTCGGCAGGGAATGGAATGTCCTCAATTTCTGCATTTTCATTTCATGACATGCGGCTCTATATATAATCCGTCGTTAAAGCTTTTAGTTTTTAAAGCACTGTTAACGAGATTTACCGTCAGCAGATGCGCTTGCAAACTGTTATGTAAATTATGACAGATTTTTTACGTTCTGCACCGTAAGTCTTACGTAAAATTTTCATTATAATTTCATTGAGTCTCATCCCGCTCATATGCACCACGCATGTTCTTTTCTGGTTCGCTGGTTTTTGGAATTTAAACCGGAGTGAACGGAGACTAAAGCCATCTTTCTTACGTAACCTTGATGACGTGAGAAAGAAACGCAGACGCAAGATTTCTTCCTTTACTTGGTGACGATAGAAAGAAACTCAGAAGCAAGCTTTCCTTTCTTAACTCTACTTGATGACGTGAGAACGAAACGCAGACACGGGCTTTCTATCTCACGCCTGCTTGATGACGAGAGAAAGAAACACAGACGTAAGCTTTCTTTCTTACGTCTGCTTGAT
>NW_025945254.1:0-559 GCF_000764305.2 Hyalella azteca | reverse complement strand
TAAACTAAAATGACAATTTAAAATTCCGGACTATAAACAAATTATACAATCAATACTCCGATATATAAATAGCAATCATTTCTATCCCTTACAATATACAATTTTTATGAAAATAATTAAAATAAATAAACTAGACTATACATACACTCAGAGAATTGGATGGGTCATAGTGTTCAAATAGTGACACACTCTCTTACCCACAGCACGAGTAGAGAGTGGAATTAGCACTGATACGGCCTTTTGATGTTGGCAAAACTGCGTCAAGATGACTCACATAAGAGTAAAAAGCGCAACGCGATTTGGACAAAGCCTCACTCACATTATCGTCTCATTAATAACCTGGGTTATAAAAGTATAAATTTTTGCTCAGAAAAGACCCATTAAACATTGAAAAAGGAGGATTTTAGACAAAAATAATTTAGCGTTCAAAATATCTTTTAGAAATTCTAAGGCAGGGTATTAAATATTAAGAACAAAGATAAACATTAATGACAATAACGAGAAAATAAATAAAATAGAAAACTAATAATTTATTCTTTATTCTGCAGTGATCCTCGGT
>NW_025945253.1:0-2755 GCF_000764305.2 Hyalella azteca | reverse complement strand
TGTTATGTTATGTTATGTTATGTTATGTTATGTTATGTTATGTTATGTTATGTTATGTTGTGTTAGTTGTCCTTAATAACTGTAATTATCTTGTGTATTTATTGATATGCATTGTGATTTGTCTTTACCGTTTGGAGAAACATCGATAAGTTATTATCACCATTAATGTGTAAGTCGATCATTCTTTCACATCATCTTTAAATATAAGATAGAGATTTTTTGATAAAAGGACACAGATTTCAATATTATTGCATGGATGCATTACCTCAAGTCCAATTATCTCAAGGCTACTCAGAGCGTAGCCGTGACTCTCACCATGATAGTTTTTTAACCGTATAATTTTAAAACTTCTCACGTATCAATTAGAAGAATAACTTGACGAACACTTTAAATGCTTCTGCTTAAATTAGAAAGACTCAAACGGCAATATTTTTAGAAAGGAATTCGTGGTAAATTCAGCTCGCACACATAGTCAGGGCATTCATCTTATAGCCAGATATTTCAAACATGCATTAAGGTTGTTTTATCTAACTAATTAAAGAGTTTTGTCAACTCTATGCACTAAATTGAGACATGCGTCGGTGTGAATTATGATAGATGCGTAGTTGATCGCTTTAGTTAAGTTTATTCACTTTTTGCGAGCTTCTGGACATGAACATGAACTTTGATACTCTCTCAATGAATCAAAGTCTTCCTTTGAGAGCTCAATCGCACTCAATTTGATTTCTAAAAAATATGCGACTTTGATCGTTTGCACCTGTTGCTTACAATTCCATTGTTTCCTTGTCTTAACGATGCTGCAGTGAAACAAAAGAGCTTCTTTGTTCTCTGCACTGCCTCGTCATGCAAGTTCATCCACGGGCTGTCGCAAGCGGGCTGATCTGGGAGATGAACGTTGTGGAGTTTGTAGGTTGTACATAACTGCTTTCGGAATTGTGATCTCTGACATTACGTTATCTTCTAGGACGGGGGTACCGTCTGTTTGTTGAATTTCAAGCACATGAATGAACGTTCGCTAACGCCGGTGAAGGCGTCAGCTGCGAACGGCCCAATCTATTGATCAGAACTACATCCTGGAAAATTTTTATTCATCTGTCTGGAAAATTTGACCTACCACCTACCTAACGGAAACATCAAGACTCTCGGTTCTTTGGTGAGAAAACTTCTTCATATCCACAGTATACGTGAAAGCAAGATTATCGAAGGTTGAAAACCATATCCCAAGTCTTCTAAATCATGTTCTACATGCATCCACGTTTAAGATACGTCGCCATTATATACCATTAAGTCTGCTGAATTGAATCGTCATAGGACCATAGGTTGAGCTCTTTATTTGTGTCTTTAATAAACTGTACGTTGCAAAAGTTGAGCCCCATCAACATGTAGAGTTCTTATAACGTCACAATGTCCCGCTCAAAACTGTATCGTTCTTGGCAACACGGGCTTAATTCTCTCGGCCACCCCAGCAGCCGGATTAAACTTTTGAATCGAGCGCAGAGGCTTTGCGAGCCGAGGTGTTATTTTAATTCGCAAATAAACACTCGCTGTCAATTTCTCAGCGTGGTGTAAAGGACTTGTACAAGTGGAGGGTCCTGCGACACGCAACTAGGATGAAGTACAAAATATTTATTTTTACCCTGTTCGTACGACCAGCAGTGCGAGTGGGGAAAACTCTCGCGAAAAACATTTAATGTGATCTATTTTAATAATATTCTTGGGACGTGTTTACTTTCGTTTTTCAATACAGAATATAAATTAGGCAAATTCAGAATTCTCTCAATTTACTAAAATTTTATACGACTTCGATACGCATTAAATACCGAATTTATGCACAATCTTATGCGTGTTCGAATGCACATAGCTTACTCCATTTTGTAATGTGTCTATGATTTAATTGTAGCAACAACTCCTTCCCCACACAAGCATTGGATTAAATTGGAGTTATGAATGCAACAACAGTTATTGCGCATGTCGCCGTAATAAACAAAGAGAAATGATTATATTTTTGTACATGTAAGGGTACCATTTCCTTGTCGCTGATTAGGCTGATATTTTTTGTTACTCAATATACAGACAGCAGAACTAAATTTCACCATAATTTCTAGGGTAGAAACAACAGAAACTGTGGCACTCAGAGAAAAAATTAGACATTGTCTAAATAGCAATGCAATTTCAGCGTGTCATTCGGTGCTACATCCGCTCTCTGCTCGTACTGTAGGTGAGAAAGTGAGTCATTAATTAAACAATAGGACAGTCATTTCTCTTAATGTTTTTATGCACAGCTCCATGAAGAAAACAGCCGAGTGTTCTTGTTTCTCTGGTGCAGCCTCCTGTAGTCTTCTCTTACCCTGTTGTTCTCCACGCTATGTCCTACCGCCCTATTCAAGAATAGAAATTTGACAATTTAGTTTTAAAGTTACTTGATATTCACTCATTCCTCTTATATGCCATCTTAAAAACATAGGTGCTCCACTCTTAACTTTTATTTGGGTATTCCGCCATTACGCTTATATCTATTTACATTCCGGCTTACTATACACTTATTCTTCACTATACTCAGTGCAGTCGTAAATGATAAAAATGCATTTTTTCTCAGAAATCTTCACAGTGTTTACATTTATTATGATGCACACATTCACCGCCGTTTTTTTACAGTTACACTCACTACACACTAACACATTGTCATTCTGTTAACAGTCCCAGTCACTACACACCAACACATCGTCATTCTGTTAACAGTCCCAGTCACTACACA
>NW_025945252.1:0-254 GCF_000764305.2 Hyalella azteca | reverse complement strand
CCACGCTAATAATTATTGAGCCAGTTTATGTGTCAAGCACGATCGAGGCTTGTTGCCAGTTTATTTGTCAAGCACGAGGCTTGTTGCCAGTTTATGTGTCACGCTAGAGGCTTGTCACCAGTTTAGGTGTCTGGCTTGAAGCTTGTTGCCAGTTTATGTGTCATGCTTCTTGTCGCCAGTTTGTGTGTCATGCTTCTTGTCGCCAGTTTATGTGTCATGCTTCTTGTCGCCAGTTTATGTGCCATGCTTCTTGT
>NW_025945251.1:71136-109239 GCF_000764305.2 Hyalella azteca | reverse complement strand
AGACAATTCCTTATCAATAATATCCTTTCTTTGTGCACAATCATTAAGTAAAATATTGCCAGAATATTTTTCTTTCGCCATCTAATATTACGGAGTAATATTAGATGGCGAATAATATTACTTATTCATCTTATATTATATAATTACTTATAATCTTATCTAATCTTATATTATAATATTACTTATTCATAAGTATTTCACCCTCACTGCATGAAATTTCGAACTCCTGTAAATCATTTCCAAACATTTTTGCTACATTTTTTTAAATGAAATCTTGTCACATCGCGCTACTACACCATGAACTTCCCATGAAAGATAACAACTTTTCGTAAGATATTGCGTCTTTTGTTTGAGGTGCTCCAAGTTCATAGTTTGTGAGCTGCGCAAAACCTTGCAGCCGCATAGATTATTACCGACTTGTGTCTGAAGAGAAATTCCTAACTTTGCGCCTAATACTTTTTACTCCACTACTGAATTTTATGAACTTCAACTCCTTTAGATTCCAGCATTCTCGCGTGAAATTGCAAACGAGGATGAAACACGGAAAACTAAATATGTTTCAACGATTCTAAGAATTAATAAAATCTGTCGTAGTGAGTGAGTGTTAATGCTGATTAAAAACATAAAAACTCACTATCTGATTGTAACCTGAGAATAAAGAAGGTGAATACAGTAAAACGAATTTTGAGTTTTTTCCGCTGTTTCCTCTTTCAACAAATAAAATTGGCGATTTAACAAGGTTATTAAAAACCTCTAACAATCGCAACAAAAACCTATAATTTTCAAGTGATAGCAATCACAAAATTACGACTGGCTTCTCAGCCGGTCTCTAACTGCAGAATGTAAGTTGGCTGCAGTAATGGCCTCGTTGACTTTTAGGCAGCTTGAACGGCAAGCCAAGAAAAACGAGCTGCTACAATTGGCAAAGTTGTCAGTCAATACCGGCTTTGTGAAATTATTGCTCCAACTGTTTTTCTGAAGAGTCGAAAGTTCCTTCGACCGTCGTTCCAATGTTGATCATGTCTGAACGTGATGATTACTTGCTGTCCGATAAATGAGCCATCATGAGACTCGGCCCTAACCAAGCGCTACGGAACCTTCTCTACATCATTTTATTTAATTCGAAACAGGACAATGAAGGCGGATAGTGAATTAGTTTCCGTATCAATTCGATTGTATATTTGAATATCACTCTCACCCGCGAAATGTTTGATTGCGTTTCGTATTGTACATCGTAATATACGTTGAATATTTTGGTATAAAATTACTGAATGCAGGTACCCGAATTTCTTCTCCGCAATGTAAACTTTTATAATGGTTATTCTTGATAGTAGTTACAAAGTCTACTACGTACTGAAATTAAAAATGGCACATTGGAAAAGTAAAAATCCTACAAGGTCAAGAATCAAAATCGAATCTTCCCCCAGAAAATTGCAGACTAACACGACAATAACGTAGAACAAAATATGCATTGCAAGCAAGATCATTCAAGCCCGAAACGCGGATCAAGAACCTAGACTGCCAATAACTATAAATAATGTTACTGGTGCAAACAAATATACTAGGCATAAAGCTCGATCTTTGGTAGGTAGCGTGAATTTACTGTTTGTGATGAAAGTGCAGATCTGCGTCAGGTTGCAATCAGCTTGGTTGACGAAAAGGCGCTTTGATGACGAGGGATCAAAGAATTGGCCTTTGAAATGAGAGAAACTGTGCGCCGGTCCAGCAATGGCAGCGCAAATCTATCAGCTCTCTTGTCAATGCTCGCTCCAATGGATAGATTTATCCCGGGCTTCTAGCATTTGAGACCGGTTATCGGATCTCGGTGCGAAATTGTCGTTCGGGTCATTTAAAATGCCTAAAAATAAACGATCCGATTCTACTAAATTGTTAGCTTTGATCAAAACAGGATATTCGTGAAAATGACAAAAACCAAAATACTTACAGTTTCAAAACAACTGATTTTTCAATTTAAATGCAAATTTTATTCGATCGTAAATTATTTAGTTAAACGGGAAACAAGATATTGAAACATTTTAAAACATGTCCAGGTGACAATATGGTAACTAATTAATATTTAATTGTTATATTTATTAGAAAAAAGTTCACTTGCATAACTTTTCTTTTAAATGCGTATCGAAATGAATTCCTCTGTGCAGTTTTTAATTTATGTCTGAATTTTTTAATTCACCTTACCTTTTAATAAGTTCATATTAGCTCATTTTATCTCTTGGTGAATTTAAATCCTAAATATATATATTTTTTCAAAATTATTCAATTGTTCGATTCAAACATTTAAATTTTCATTGATAAATCATTTAAAATTAGTAGATAAGTCAGATATAAATCAATGATATGTCATTACAAATATTCTATTCTAAATTTGATACAATATTCACAGCAGGATCTAAAATTACATTAGATCAATTTGAAAAATTAATAATTTTCTAAGTTGCAATAAATTTATAGTCTTAAAAAATTAAATTTGTAAATTTATATCACATTTACCATGACGTATTGAATATAATGCTCATAGTGAACTGAAAAACAGGAGCCATCAGACAAATATGATAGAAAAATATAACTCGGTACTCACTGCAGTGAGTGACAAGAGAGCGCATTTTCTCGTCGACGAAAACGTTAAGTCACGGACGGACGGACAGACAGACGGACGAACGGACATGGCGAGCACCATAGGGAATTTTTTTCCATAAATGGGAAAATGCGCTAAAAATTGTAGCTCGATTCGTGCAAAATTTTTTCATCCCCAGAAGTGCATCTCTCGCCACCGTCAGCAACAATTGTCCCGAACTGAGCCAATACCACCCATGGTTGAATGAATATGTATTAATTCAACCATGAATACCACCGCTGTTCATTGACCGTCAACGACCGTCAACACGAAGCAGAATTTAGAAATTTTTGGATTACACGTGATGAGTGCTATGTTAAAATATGCTTGAAATTTTAGCTTTAAAATTTATGGTTGATAAAAATCCAGGCAATATCAGTAAGTGAAACTTTTAAAATCTTTTTTGCAGCTACACATTTATTTTCAATAACCTTATACTTTTGGAAAATGCACAATTATACACATATAACTTTTTCCTCGTGAATTTTTGCAGAGTATGCATGACTGACATTTATACTTCATCTTAGTTTAAATTAAGATTCAAAAATATCCAAACCGGGCCTGAATTTCCAAAACGTATTTGTCATTCGGGAAACGAGCTGATTTGAAGCGATTCATGCCGGTGACAATTAGCAATCATGTGCAAATTAGTATCAATCAAATGCATCCATCGGTTTACGTTCCTGAAATTAGGGAGTTTTTACAGTCCAGAATTGTCTTGCTAAAGGGATTTCCTTGGTAATTTTAGGTTTTAAAAGAGCCTCGTTACATCGCGCTCCTGCAGATCTAATTTGCATTCAAAAAATTAAATCCTCGAGCTGAGGACATTAATTTGACATTGCAGTTCCGCTAGCAACAGGACCTAATAGAACGCAGGACTAGAATGAACCACGGCGAAAATCTCTTGGGAGATTTAGGGTAATTCCAGTGGATGTCTTAAGTCTCATGGAAAATCATCTGTTCACGGAAAATGGCATGAAATCGCTCAATATGCTATTAAAATACAGCAAATTAGGGTTCTTTAATTAGTTCGCAAGGGCGTAAAGATCGGAGATTAGAATTTGATATTGTATCAGTTGGCAATTTTCAAATTTTTCAACGCCACAGGTTGAGCCCCATAGAATTTATGATACGACATATGTTCTTAAGCTGGCCTAGATGCTCATAAAGGAAAGTGGTTCGTTGTGGAATCACCTGCAGAAGCATTAATAGGGTTCGTTGTTTTATCACCCTGTAGAAGCATCCATAGAAAGTGGTTTTCTGTGGAATGCTAATACTGGACCAGGGCTATTAGCCAGCACGATGCTACGTTCCAGCATCACCTCAGTTTGAAGATGACCCAACATCAGCAGCAAATAAACTGACATTTGGAATCACTACTGTCCTAAATTACCAATTGCGTGCAGCAAGTATCACCACGCTCCAGAACAGCTAAAATTTAAAGGACTAATGATAACTGCATGTATGTCAGGCACCTTTGTAGAAATCAGTTTTCAGTCAGCAAGTACGGTGCCCTGTGACAAAATCAGTTCAGTTTAAAAGATATATCATAAAGATCAAATGGGATATTTGCCTGGCTCTGTTACAGTATCCCCTCAGTTTTCAAATGGTCCAGCGTATGAAGCAAGTTTGTCTGGCTCTGTTACAGTATCCCCCAGTTTTCACATGGTCCAGCGTATGAAGCAAGTTTGTCTGGCTCTGTTACACTATCCCCCCCTAAGTTTTCAAATGGTCCAGCGTGCGCAGTTAGCAGGATGCCAGTCTTTGCCTAGGATCTTATTGCCGCTAATGAACAACTGAGAACTCGCCTGCCGTGATGATTGCTTCTCGGGGCACAGAGCTCCGATGATTGCATCTCTGGGCACAGAGCTCCGATGATTGCATCTCTGGGCACAGAGCTCCGATGATTGCATCTCGGGGCACAGAATCTATCTACATCTATTTCTAATTTGGATCGATCATATGCAGTAGATTTTAAGAAAGTTGATAATCAGTAGATAGGTACGAGAAGATATAATTGAAGTAGCTACAAGATCAAGAATTCTTCCATAGGTTCACAGTTCATTTGACGAGAATTTTTGCAATATTGCAAGCCCTCACAAAACTTGCCCGCTCTAGCTAATTAATCAGGAGCTTAAGCTAACGGAACTCCACCCTTTCATTAGGAAGATATATTCAAGACAAAATTAAATTAGACAAAATGCTTGCCTAAGCTGCGACTCTAGCTTCAATAAATTATAGTGGACTGCGTTGCGATCCATGCGACCGCTCGTGGATCTAGAAAATTCCGTTCCGTTTCGTTTTAAATAATGATACCAATTAAGTACATTCGAGAAGCTAAACGAAAACATTTCAACGGTCTCTAATCCTCATTGAGTTGAATTTAATTGGAAATATTTTTATCTGCATTGAAAAATTTATGTTTTTTTTCCTGTCCCTCAGCTAGCAAAACGTTTCCAACACTTAACCTTTCAGTTCAACTTCTTAGCTTTGACAATCCTTTTAGCATTTTATGTACAAACTTCGAGAATTTGAATCCATTACAATGTTCCAATCGATTCATTCAAAGGAGGTTTGGGGTTAAATTCAACGACGATGCAATCCTGGAACCCAACGATGAAAGTTCTGCTCCAATTCCGGAACTACAATATCCGGGTTTCACTGTCTGTCATTTCGTAGCCTGTACAAGTTCTGAAATTTAAAATGTTTAATGTACTCACAGATGATATTATTACTTTCGGTATAAAAAATTATTTTGGTTTCTGGCTAAGGTTAGATCTTTATCTTGTAAATTTTTCTGCAAGTAGGAGATCGATTCAAAAAACTTTAACGACAACCCCTTGCCAGTTGACTCTTTGTTTGTTGAGTTAAAAATGACGGTCGCTGTGGGGACCATGGTTACCTAATATTATTGGCAGTTGACTCTATGTTTGAAAGGTTAAATAAATAATAGCGGTTTCAGCGTTTATTAGGCCGTAGGCCTGTCGCCGATTTTTGAAATTACAGAACATTCACAGTATTTTGCGGTCTCGAACTCGCAACTCACTGCTCCAATTCTGCTGTGCTTAACCGCCCGGCCTCCTCGCCGATTCTGACCAGAAACTGGCGCACAGAGCTGGGATCGAACCCGCGCCTCTCTGCTCCAATCTTGGTACTCTGACTTTAACCACTGGGCCACCCTACCACTGGTAACGTGTCAGTTAACTGTTTGAAAGGTTGACAGCAACGGCTGTGGTAACATGGCAGTTACCTTTATGGTTGAAAAGTTTACTGCTACGGCCGTGGTAACATGCCAATTGAATTTATGGTGGAAAGGTTGACATCAACGGCCGTGCGTGGTAACATGGAAGTTGACTCTATGTATGAAAGGTTGACAGCAACGGCCGNTTAAACATAGAGTATACGTAATTACAAACATACCCTGCATCGAGACCAATTTATACGATTTATCACCAAGTCAATGCACCTCCATGAATCGTTCAGTTTTATATTGAGAATATTTCTCAGCAAAAACCCCTAAAGTTTTACAGAATGAGCACATTTGGTAACTTCAAAACAACGATTTGTGATAACGATAAAGATCGTGTGAAGGATCCTACACTTCAGACTTAACGATAAAGATCGTGTGAGGGATCCTACGCTTCAGAATAAACGATAAAGATCGTGTAAAGGATTCTACACTTCAGTCTTAACGACTAAGATCGTGTGAAGGATCCTACATTTCAGACTTAACGATAAAGATCGTTTGAATGATCCTACACTGCAGACTTAACGATAAAGATCGTGTGAAGGATCCTACACTTCAGACTTAACGATAAAGATCGTGTGAAGGATCCTACACTTCAGACTTAACGCCGTTCGGGCAACTCTAATGATCTGTTTAAGGGGCATCGGAACGGCCTCGGAAGATCCCGGGCATTAGAACTTTTCGGGAGTTGCTGCAATTGCCGCGTACGAGTCGTTATGTTGAGTGCATTAGTGTTGAACAAACAATTATTGTCCATAATTCCGCAATCCAGATGTCATTATCGTCTCAAGTTTCCTAGCAAGTGCTCCAGTTAAACAATAATTCGATGTTCAAACTCCTCAAGAGTTCCTGAACTTCCCAAATACCTTCAGATGAAGTGCGTTGATCAATACCATTAATTTAATAAACTTATACATACCGTTTAATTCAGCATCACATTATGAATAACAAAAATGAACCGAATATACTAATAATACCAGAAAATATTGGAGTGCACATTGAAAACTTTGATCCAATATATAAGAGAAATTTAGTCTTAGATCGCACGCAGCTTCGTGATCAATAAAAAGTTCTATACCAGCGTCCGGATATATACATGTATTACAACAATAAATTACAGAAATAATTTTCTGTACACCATCTGACGATAAAATTTTGCTTCATGGGCATCGATGCCAGCGGATATTTACATTAAACTTAATTTTATAAATATTAAAAACTATTTTCCCTTAGCAGCTATTGTATTGACAACCACAAATATTTTCAATCAACAGTAACTCTATTGGCATGAACGGAAATTTGCAATCAAGAGAATTATTTAGACAGCAGCAGAAATTTTGTAGACATCAACACATGTTCACAATCACGAGTAATATTGACATCAAAAGTTGTTCGCAATCAACAACGACTGTATTGATATCGACTGATATTCACAATAAAGATAAAGAAAAAGAACATCAAAACATCTCATTGATCATCCTCAAAGGTATTGACTATAACTGATTTTTACAACTAACCTAAATTTTATCGCCATCAGCGGATGTTTACAATCAGTAACAACTGTATCGATATCAAATGTTGTTTGCAGTCAATAGCAACTTTTTTTATATCAATAGATATTCACCATCAAGATAAAATCAAACCACATCATCGAATATATCAACAGATATTCACCATCAATATGAAGTTAAACCATATATCAGATCTTTTCAATCAGCAGCAAATATATCGAATTCAGTAGAGATCTGAAATCAGCAGAATTGTATTGACAGCAATGGATACTTACAATCAAGGGCAATTTTACCGAAATCAGCAGATATTTGCACTCAGCGTCAATTGTATGGACATCAATAGACAGTATTTCTGGCCGTCAAAAGACTGGCCTGAGCGGCCGTTGGCCTCAAGAGGCCGTCAGCAACACAGGCCACTCGAGCGCCAGCCAATTATTGCTCGGCAAATTGCAACGATTTTATGGCACCAAGCAATGATTGGCCAAACAAAAATCGAAGGCAGCGTTCGAGGGCAATCAAATCTCGAGGGCACATTGAGTTGGTGGTTCCCTAGTACATGGCGCAGAAGAAATAATATTATTATTTCAAGTACATCATGTACCCTCGCATCATTTTGCTTCAGTAAACAGTTCAAGAAAATGAGGAACCAAAATTGGGGTAAAGCTTATGCTTCATCAAGGACTCAAAATGTGAATATTTGTTTCCCGAAATCAGTCCATTTCCTACACAGCATTCAATTTACTTACTTTTATTTCCATTTTTTACAAAACGGAAACCTTTCATTCACAATGAAAGCTAGAGATCTCCCCTTCATTAACACCCAATATGTTCATTCCTCGAAGCATTAACCACAAAGATAATTCTATTTTCCCTTGAATGCACACGTTACAGGATGTTTCTCTGAAAGTTTTAAGTTGTCGTTAATTCATTCTACTAGAACTCTAGAAGTAAATTATGTATTTCTTTCATAACTTCCCACCTCGTAACTACATACCCTAAATAAAAATACGATTGTATCTTTTGGTAGAGCTGCTCTTTAACAACATTTCTTCAGCACTCTTTGGTGTACATCGGTTTTGTATGGAATTGATATAGAACAAATTCGCGGGAAAATGTTGAAGCGGGGGCGTGGAAAACCTCAATAAGATCGCTGAGTCAGCGCATGTCGGGACAGCTGTGCTAATGAAGTGCTGTAGCTCGGGTGGGAGGCACGGAGCTGTGATGGATGGCGCTATGGTCCAAAACAGCGGCTTCTTAATTTACTGCTTCACAAATGCACTGCAAATGAGCGGGCACTGGAATAACTCAGCATCAACAATTTCTTGCAAATGACTTGAGTTTTTCGGTGCTGCAAACGGTAAGTTTTCGGCACTCGCAAAAAGAAATTCTTTGCTTCAGGTATATTTAGGATAATAGCTAACCTTTCCGCACTGCCAGCTGTGAAAATGTGTTAAAATAATGTGACTTGTTTATATTTTGGCTGTTTGAATATTTATTTGCAGGTATTCATGCAAAATTTTAAATCAACTACCACTTTCACAAATAAACTCACAAACTTCCAATTATATGTAAGCCGGATTTAAATTTAAAAAAAATACTCATTTTTACTAATTGAGAGCACTTCTCTTACTCCGCTGTAGGGATAGAAAGCGGATAGATACTATAACTTAACATTAATAGGCAAGAATATTCGTGTTGTGTAATATGTTGATTAGAAATTTTATAATAAAGTTTTCATTTCACTGGAGGGAAATGCGGACGGGAAAAGTTGTAGCTTGCTGTAATGTGGAACATTTTTAAAAGAAAAGATTGTTGTGCTGTTGGAAGCCGATAAGTTGGTTTGTTCTGTGTTAGAATGCGAGGTGTATTTGACGGATTCGTGAAAAAATATGTACATACTAAGGCTTATGCATGCGATAGATAAATTTGTAAGTTATAATTTACTATGAACTTTAGCCTTATCGTTTACCATGTTACTATCAATTTTTTGGTCGTTTTTGGGAAATGCCAAAACTCGAGTTCAAGCCGCAGTTGCAATCAAAATAAAAGATAAAACATGTCAATGTCCAAGACTATTTATATTGTTGGTTTTCTGAACGTGTTCCTTAGTTATTTTGTGTTTTGTAAGCTGTGAAGCAATAAACAGTTGGTAGGAGAGATTCTTTAGTAACCCACAACAAAACAAGATTGTTCAGAACGATTATGGCTCTGTTAAAGTATTCGAATGGACTCCAAACCAACATTCAGTGCTAATGAATACAGTTTTTAGAAATAAATATAGTATGACAAAGAGCTTATCATGAGGGTTAACTAATGAACAGTTTAAGTTCTATTCTCGTGTTAGCTTCCTCACAACTAAGACTGTTGCAGGCGCTCTGTATACCCACAGACACTGAGTGCATTTCCACGACCATCTTCAAGGCCAATGTTTACCTCGACTCAGTCTAGCAGGAGCATCGTGGCCGCAATGTTTGCCAGGGATGATATTGCCAAGACTTATTTCTTGGTTGGTGTCGAGTGCGAGGGCTTGGAGGAAATACCTTCAGGCTTCTGGCTAGATGAACGGTGCAAAAATTCCACTGAACTAACAACTATAAATTGCGTAAGGAAGATGTTGCAAAAATACGAACGAGAACAGTGGTTTTTCTGAGTAACGTTTGATATATGGAAGGAAGTTTCAGATTTTTAATTGAATGTCCAATAGCCTGTGCTAAAAATTATTAGTACGAAGCAAAGTTTGCAATGCACGGAAAAAACTTAGAGCTCACGCATGACATGTACTCAAAGACTTTGAAGTATAAAGTTGCAAAACAGATAACAGATATTCATGAGTCAATATCTTGTGTTATTGTTTACGTTGATTACGATGCTTATTAATCAGACAATACCGCCTCTTCCCATATTACGTAAAATATCGCTATTACTTCTTACTACGTTATTACTCTGGCAGCGCTACGAAATACCGTAAGCTCAGCTCTTTTTAAAAAGATATTGCAGACACTCCATAAACTCAACTGCGTTATGCTGATGGTTTGGCCACATCAGAAACTCTGTGGTATTTTAATGATATTTCTGGTAGCCTATAGACTTGATACTATGGTACAGCCAGGCCACGACCTTATCTTGTACTCGCTCTGAATGATCAAATCAAAATAAATTACACATTTTATTTATATATACATGACACTTCTTAATCCTTAGACGAAAATCCTGGCAAGGATGAAGCTGGGGCTTATGTCAACATTGCATTGCTCATATACTAGCTGGTATTACAGATATTGTGCACTGAACGGAAATTGTAAGCACACACGCAGATCTGATATTGTTGACGGTTGCAGTGCAGCTGCCGAGGATCGAGTGTCACTGCCATGCATGTATGTTGTCATTCGTATTTCAAATCCGCTGCAAATTCCATTTGTGAATTGACGTAACTCATCTTATATTGGTCGCCAGATAACCTGTGTAAACTCAGCTTCTATTTGAAATTCTGTAGAATTTATTTCAATATACCTCAGTTCTGCGATACGGTGACGGAAAACTTTATGGCGAGGTAGCTACAACATAGGAGTTGTGAAATTTAAAATCACTGCACCTCGTTTTTAAAATTAGGTTAAACTCTATGGAAAAATGTGTGTGGCACAACTTACTAACAAGGTCCGAATGCTATCCAATTTGTTAATTATTTTAAAGCGGAATCAATTAGTTAATGGGAACAAAAAATTATTCGGAAGCACGTTTCGCTCTCCTCGAAAAATGGAGTGAGAAGTGGCACGAAAGTTGCATCAGTTAGCGCCTAATGACTCAAGTTCTGAAGGATGATTTTTTATTACATTTTTCAGCAGCAGTATTCGCCGTGGCAGAGCCTATAAGAGGGAGCTTTTTATTTCTTTTAAAAATTAATTATCGTATGGCTTCATTTGAATAGCCGAATTCTCCTGGCTGTGATTTTGTGCCTTCAAATTCAAAAGTTGTAGTATTTACAATACCAACCTCAAATTTATTACATAATTCATCTGAGTTTACCTGATACAAAGTAGTGATAGCTAATTTCTAAATAAATTCGATCAAGGTTGCATTTTTTCACGTCATGATGAAGTATCCAGAATACAGCTTGCAATAAGAATCCAGCGTCACACTTGATTTCAGAAATCGTCTCAAAATCTGAAATTTGAAACTCAAGCAGAAAATTGTCCGCATCAGCTTCATCGACTGTTAAGAAAAACTTGAAGTTCAAGAAAGAAGAAAACCAGCAGCAACTACGATGGCATCACGGCGTCGACAAGGCTCCACAGCAGCTAAAGAAGAAACAAGAGGAATGCAGTCTTCGTACTCTTCATCTTCATGCAGCAAACTGCGCGATTCGGAATATCGAGATGCTGCAGAATCCGAAAGGCGCTTTCGAGATGTCACCAAGATGAGGCGAGAAAGTTTTCCTAGAAAACAAAACGCGTCGAGTTCTCACAGCAGCGATTCATGGAAACCAAGATTTTCAGCAGCGACTTTATCGAATGACTGGCGATCGCGTGAGGAACCAATGTCGATGTATCGATCTCGCTTCAGTAACTTCCCAAGTTGCAATTTTACTATCCAACGAAGGAACTGTTATGATGGTGCTGCTCAAAACCCAATCAGTGGTCGGAAATTAGATGATGTGGAAGATCTTCGCAGCACATTGAATACCTTGGCTTCCCGTAAGAGTTCGAATCCGACGCCAAGCTTTATCGTGCGTCGAAGAAGCACCATCTACCCGCTTAAAACATTCAACAATTGGGCTAAAGCTCGAATCATCCAACATGCCATCCCCGACGACGCTGAGCAGACGGTGGTTGTAATGGACCTCGGTTGTGGACGAGGAATCGATCTCAAGAAGTGGGCCCACGCGCGAGTCCACCGCGTGTATCTGGTTGAGGAGGACGAATTAGATATGAAGGAATGCCTGCACAGGTTCACGGAACTCAACTCCAGGTGGCCTGGTCGTCTGAAAGCTTGCTTTGTCAACAAGGATTTTGCCTTTGACTCTATTGTGCTTCCTGAACTGGTCGACGTCATTTCGTGTCAGTTCTTTGTTCAGAGAGCGTTCAACTCTCTGGAAGAAGCTGAAACTATGGCCAAAAATGTCGCTAGATCTCTCAAAGATGATGGCAAATTCATCGCTTCGTTGGTCAACGCAGAAAAAATCAAGCGCTGGCTTGACAAATTCAGAGGTGAAACACGATGCACTAATGGCGTCTTCACAGTTGAGCTCGCAACACCCATTTCAGAGAGCAGCGTTGCTGAATTTGGAACGAAGATGCTTTTCATGATCGACGATAAAGTCTTCCCCGAAAATCTTGTGCAACTCGAGACGCTCACTAACGTGATGAAGAAATTTGGACTTGAACTTGTCTGGCGCCGATCATTTCTCGAGCTCTACGAAGAGGCTTCTCGCGACGAAGAGCATAAGCCACTCCTTATAAACATGGGAGTTGAGGCGCAAGGGAAACTGAAAATGTCCCAAGAACAAATGGAAACCGCAGATCTTTTCGAGGCTCTCATGTTTCGTAAAATTCTCCCGATCCCAGAAGAAGTCAATGCCACGGCGGCCACAAGCGCTTGCGTGTAGCCTGATGGATACCATGGAGCCTAAATGTGGATCAGCGTTCGTCACTTCTGCATTCTTGTGAAGGAAACTTTATTTTTATCTAAAAGGATACGTATTATATTGCTCGTTAAGTTGTAAATTATAGCAGTCAAATGTCATCGCAATAATTTACAGTCTACAAAGCCATTGAAAATTATAGCTATGTAAAGATGATGGACTTTCAACTTGATTTTCTATGTGATTTTGTTCAAGAGGCGTTTGTCGAGTACAAGTTCAGTTACAGTTCTTTGTGTTGAATATTTATTTTTCCTTACAAGAGGCGAGATTTAAGAAAGCTTCATTTCATTTTTCCTATTGTGCATCGAATGACCAAATAAATGGGAAGTTTAACTAATCAATGAGAAAATTATCATAACTATTGGAGAAGAATTTAATATATAAAAGTTACGTACAAAGTGGAACTGGGAGATAATGTAATTTTCATCAATTTTGAACATAAAATTCCGAGCATTCGTTTTCTCATCTAACTAACGTGATTTATTTCGAAACCAAAAATGTCAAGGCAAGATCTTTAGATCTGCCCAGCAAGCAGTACTACAATATTACTGTTAGGTGAAATTTTCAGACTGAACTTTCAATGCTCAAAAATATTAGGTCTAAAAGATCATTTCAATACAATGGCGTCTATGTCATTTGTCATCTTTTCAATTTTTTGGAGTTTTGTTATTGTGATTATTATCATGGTTATGTTAAATGTATAACTCATGCTATAATAAATTCCCTTTAAGAGCATATCTTGAAGTCTCCGACTCTGTGGCGCAGCGAAGACTTAAGTTTCAAAGTTGGGCCTCCCCTCAATGGTCGCCACAGTAAAGTTGACGACAAAACTTTTATTCACTTTCAAAGTTGTGATGGCGCTCAAATTAATTACATGAGACCAGGTTCCTCGTCTAGGAGCTACGTAATCAATTTCTGAGTAGCCGGAGAAAAACGACTACTTTATTCTACTTGAAGTGCAGCGTTTACTTTCCGTGGAGTTAAGGATAGTAAATGGGAAATTAAAACTATGGTACTGCCAGCCACAGTTCTGCAAATAATATATAAAGTTAATTAGGTAATCTCGAATAGCGAGATTCGCAACATTGAAGTCATGTTTCAAATGACCGACTAAAGTTCGCTAATTATTTATGAAAATTCGTTAATATTTAACTCAGACAATTCCTTATCAATAATATCCTTTCTTTGCGCACAATCGTTAAGTAAAATGTCGCCAGAATATTTTTCTTTCGCCATCTAATATTACGGAGTAATATTAGATGGCGAATAATATTACTTATTCATCTTATATTATATAATTACTTATAATCTTATCTAATCTTATATTATAATATTACTTATTCATAAGTATTTCACCCTCACTGCATGAAATTTCGAACTCCTGTAAATCATTTCCAAACATTTTTGCTACATTTTTTTAAATGAAATCTTGTCACATCGCGCTACTACACCATGAACTTCCCATGAAAGATAACAACTTTTCGTAAGATATTGCGTCTTTTGTTTGAGGTGCTCCAAGTTCATAGTTTGTGAGCTGCGCAAAACCTTGCAGCCGCATAGATTATTACCGACTTGTGTCTGAAGAGAAATTCCTAACTTTGCGCCTAATACTTTTTACTCCACTACTGAATTTTATGAACTTCAACTCCTTTAAATTCCAGCATTTTCGCGTGAAATTGCAAACGCGTAAGAAACACGGAAAGCTAAATATGTCCCAACGATTCTAAGAATTAATAAAATCTGTCGTAGTGAGTGAGTGTTAATGCTGATTAAAAACATAAAAACTCACTATCTGATTGTAACCTGAGAATAAAGAAGGTGAATACAGTAAAACGAATTTTGAGTTTTTTCCGCTGTTT
Source organism: Hyalella azteca (assembly GCF_000764305.2). Classification (NCBI taxonomy): domain Eukaryota; kingdom Metazoa; phylum Arthropoda; class Malacostraca; order Amphipoda; family Hyalellidae; genus Hyalella; species Hyalella azteca. Next base: position 94,352 of record NW_025945251.1, on the reverse strand, counting down.
CCTCTTTCAACAAATAAAATTGGCGATTTAACAAGGTTATTAAAAACCTCTAACAATCGCAACAAAAACCTATAATTTTCAAGTGATAGCAATCACAAAATTACGACTGGCTTCTCAGCCGGTCTCTAACTGCAGAATGTAAGTTGGCTGCAGTAATGGCCTCGTTGACTTTTAGGCAGCTTGAACGGCAAGCCAAGAAAAACGAGCTGCTACAATTGGCAAAGTTGTCAGTCAATACCGGCTTTGTGAAATTATTGCTCCAACTGTTTTTCTGAAGAGTCGAAAGTTCCTTCGACCGTCGTTCCAATGTTGATCATGTCTGAACGTGATGATTACTTGCTGTCCGATAAATGAGCCATCATGAGACTCGGCCCTAACCAAGCGCTACGGAACCTTCTCTACATCATTTTATTTAATTCGAAACAGGACAATGAAGGCGGATAGTTACTTAGTTTCCGTATCGATTCGATTGTATATTTGAATATCACTCTCACCCGCGAAATGTTTGATTGCGTTTCGTATTGTACATCGTAATATACGTTGAATATTTTGGTATAAAATTACTGAATGCAGGTACCCGAATTTCTTCTCCGCAATGTAAACTTTTATAATGGTTATTCTTGATAGTAGTTACAAAGTCTACTACGTACTGAAATTAAAAATGGCACATTGGAAAAGTAAAAATCCTACAAGGTCAAGAATCAAAATCGAATCTTCCCCCAGAAAATTGCAGACCAACACGACAATAACGTAGAACAAAATAGCTCGATTCGTGCAAAATTTTTTCATCCCCAGAAGTGCAAGGCTCTCACCACCGTCAGCAACAATTGTCCCGAACTGAGCCAATACCACCCATGGTTGAATGAATATGTATTAATTCAACCATGAATACCACCGCTGTTCATTGACCGTCAACGACCGTCAACACGAAGCAGAATTTAGAAATTATCGTATTGCACGTGATAAGTGCTACGTTATAATATGCTTGAAATTTTAGCCTTAAAATGTATGGTTGATAAAACATACACGTATGGTTGATAAAAATCCAGGCAATTTCAGTAAGTGAAACTTCAAAAAAAATTGCAGCTACACATTTATTTTCAATAACCTTATACTTTTGGAAAATGCACAATTATACACATATAACTTTTTCCTCGTGAATTTTTGCAGAGTATGCATGACTGACATTTATACTTCATCTTAGTTTAAATTAAGATTCAAAAATATCCAAACCGGGCCTGAATTTCCAAAACGTATTTGTCATTCGGGAAACGAGCTGATTTGAAGCGATTCATGCCGGTGACAATTAGCAATCATGTGCAAATTAGTATCAATCAAATGCATCCATCGGTTTACGTTCCTGAAATTAGGGAGTTTTTACAGTCCAGAATTGTCTTGCTAAAGGGATTTCCTTGGTAATTTTAGGTTTTAAAAGAGCCTCGTTACATCGCGCTCCTGCAGATCTAATTTGCATTCAAAAAATTAAATCCTCGAGCTGAGGACATTAATTTGACATTGCAGTTCCGCTAGCAACAGGACCTAATAGAACGCAGGACTAGAATGAACCACGGCTAAAATCTCTTGGGAGATTTAGGGTAATTCCAGTGGATGTCTTAAGTCTCATGGAAAATCATCTGTTCACGGAAAATGGCATGAAATCGCTCAATATGCTATTAAAATACAGCAAATTAGGGTTCTTTAATTAGTTCGCAAGGGCGTAAAGATCGGAGATTAGAATTTGATATTGTATCAGTTGGCAATTTTCAAATTTTTCAACGCCACAGGTTGAGCCCCAAGGAATAATGACACGACATACTGTATGTTCTTAAGCTGGCCTAGATGCTCATAAAGGAAAGTGGTTCGTTGTGGAATCACCTGCAGAAGCATTAATAGGGTTCGTTGTTTTATCACCCTGTAGAAGCATCCATAGAAAGTGGTTTTCTGTGGAATGCTAATACTGGACCAGGGCTATTAGCCAGCACGATGCTACGTTCCAGCATCACCTCAGTTTGAAGATGACCCAACATCAGCAGCAAATAAACTGACATTTGGAATCACTACTGTCCTAAATTACCAATTGCGTGCAGCAAGTATCACCACGCTCCAGAACAGCTAAAATTTAAAGGACTAATGATAACTGCATGTATGTCAGGCACCTTTGTAGAAATCAGTTTTCAGTCAGCAAGTACGGTGCCCTGTGACAAAATCAGTTCAGTTTAAAAGATATATCATAAAGATCAAATGGGATATTTGCCTGGCTCTGTTACAGTATCCCCTCAGTTTTCAAATGGTCCAGCGTATGAAGCAAGTTTGTCTGGCTCTGTTACAGTATCCCCCAGTTTTCACATGGTCCAGCGTATGAAGCAAGTTTGTCTGGCTCTGTTACACTATCCCCCCCTAAGTTTTCAAATGGTCCAGCGTGCGCAGTTAGCAGGATGCCAGTCTTTGCCTATAGGATCTTATTGCCGCTAATGAACAACTGAGAACTCGCCTGCCGCTTCAGTTTCGTCCGCTTAGGGGTCCCTAATTAGGGCTGATGGCTGACCGACTATACAATTGAAGATAACAGCCTGCAACTTGACCATATTTTTTTAAACATGTCGTTTCAATCATCAGTCAAAATAAACTCATAAATATCTTTATTCGATATTTCATTTTAAAATCAATATAAGTTTCAAATGTTTTAATAAGGAAGTATGGGATTACATAACTAAAAGATATAAGAAAAATAATTGTGAAAATATATGTCGGTGATAATATAACATAATTAGTTTCTCCAACACGTCACGTCGGTGGGAAACTATGGATTTGGTCAGCGTCGACAGTGTGTATAGAATATCAGCGCCATATCTACATGCAGTGAGTTATGATGCTCTTTATATATTTACTCCGTTGCTAAAAGCTTTGCGTATTAAATTTTATAAAATAATAAAACCTCATTCGGCTATTTCGATGATGACGAGGAATTTCAGAATGAAATTAATAATCTTGATACTTACTTTTGAATAATGGCAAACGTCCAATTAAATTTTTAATTAAATTGCTGGCATTTAGACATCCAGATGTCGGCATCAAAAAAATGTTACACTCGCTGAATTGGATATAGATTAGCAGCGCTGACAAGGTTTACAAATTTAAAAAAAAACTGAAGATAGTTTTTAGTTTTTTTTTTCAGATACATTATGAATGTTTTATCAATTCGATAAAACATTCATAATGTATCTGAAAATGACAATTCGACTGAATTGTCATTTATTCATTTTTTCTTGTTTTAATACAATTAAAGAGCAATATTCAACTTCACAACTTCACTGCAAGATAAATGATTGAGTATTTAGGTAATATAAAAAGTTTCAGTAGCAGTTCTTAAAATTTTAAGTTTTGAGCGATCATTATAGTTCAATTTTCAACACTACATCTATTAGTATTAGGAATCCGAGTCTACGTAATTATTAAATAGCTTCTAGCTTCTGTACTGATTAGTTTTCATAGTTGGAATACAAATGTTCAATCTCGCTCAGCTTAATTAATCTCAATTTGTATCACGAATAGCTTGGTAACTTATGACTTTAAACTATTTTTACGCTCACACAGTTACGATCGTAATTAAACGTCTTGTCGTTTACGTCATATCCTTTTGAACTTTGCTACATCCATGTTAATATTTGGTCTTCGGTTCGTAGTGGCCGCGGTATTGTTCGTCTCCGTAATAGCCGCAAAACTGCTACCCAACAATGCCAATAAAAGCAAGAAGCGGTCGCCAGGGCAGCAGTTCACGCTGTCCGCTGCACGAAATAGTGTCAGCTTTGAATTGTCGACCGAGAGATAACGTATTGAAGTGACGCACGAGTAAGTGAGTGAGAACAGAAACTACCGTGTTAAATAATATGCCAACTAATTTATTCGAGTAAGTGAGTGAGAACAGAAATTACCGTGTTAAATAATATGCAAACTAATTTATTCCTTTGTATCTGATTTTTGTGCATCGGCACAGTTATTATTAGTATTCTATTGAAGATTTAATTGTTATATCAACTATGCACCTTAATTATTAGGTATAGCCGGGCAAAGTTAACAAATGATTTACTTTTTTATTTATCCCTGTAATTTATGCACGTAATAAAAAGTCATCATCACAATAATGAGCAGAACACTATTTAATGAAGCTCATTTCCATTGTGGTGCTGAACTTAGTTCCTCCAAATCAGTTCCGAACCTCATATGAGAATATTGAAATATTTACGAAAAAATTTTACTTTATTACAAAGATGAATTTCAATAATATTCACGCACGGTTCCGTCCGAGAAAACACATCCGTGGATTATCTGATCAACTTTCAGTATAGTATTGAAACTTTACAGAATTGTCCTATAATTTCATCCAATTTATAAATCGTTCGACATGTCTTCATGTTCTGCCAACCATTCATAGGTCTAGAACCCCGAATCTTCTGGCAGATGCTGTAAAACATTTTTATATAATGGTTACATCATAACGAATTAAGCAACGAATTATGCACTTCTATGTTCACTATTTTATTTGAGATTAAAACCAGATTTTCTGGCCCTCCCCACCATGTTAATAAATATTGTTTATGTTCAATTTTATTTATACAATTTCATGTTAGTATATCTCATTTCTCGCGGCAATAAATTATTTCTGTTAAATAAATTATTATATCTTTTTTATTTTTTGTGAAAAAGATTGCTTCTTGTTAAACCGAGAAAGCCATTTCATATTTGAAAATTATCGACTAATTTAGAAGATGCTACAAGTTATCAGTGGCACCAGCTTTTATTGGAAGAAGTCATGCAAATTAACACACGCTATTGCAGCATACATTTATTTGTGTATAGCTTGTTCTGCCAAATCAATTAAGCCACACTGGGCTTTTGTGTCAACAGCTGCGCTGAAATCCAATTGCACATCCAAAACATAAAACAGCACTGAAAACAGAACCATTACTTCCTGACCTCGAAATCATCCATATTTATCCTGCCTACACTACACCTACTTTTTGACTACGATAAAATCCAAAGACACCTTGACGGCTTTCAAGCTACAAGGATTGATCAGTAATGTATTTATTCTTTCATCATACCTCAATAATATCACAAATCAAATAGAGCGGATTTCTCGATATTTTCCTTTGATCTTCGTCAGAAACCAATTCAAGCTGCTATCGCGATGCTGCATTGTGCCTCTGTAAAAATTCGTATTGTACGAACTCCTATCAAGATGTAAACATCCCCTTTCACTCCGAATTACGTTTTAGAATTTCAAATTGTTCATTCCTTTGAAGCCCATGGGTTTCCAAGAACCCGCCATTGTATTTCAAATAATTTTATGAAGAACAAATATGATATCGATTTCCCCCACGGTTGTGCGCTGAAATACTACTACTTTAATTTGAATCAGTGTGGTTCTTAAGAACTCCGTTAATGATAAAAGAAGGAGTGCTCTTGGACACCGAGTAATTCAGCTTTAATGAAGTAATTTGATGAGTGCTCGTGGACACCGAGTAATTCNCTATTTTATCATCCATACTTTTTCCGTTTAAAGTTTCATTCCAGTTGCAAACAATTAAGCCTGAAATATTATTAATTAATTAGTTAATTAGTTAATTATTTACTTATTTATATATTAATTCCGTCTAGTGCGATGATTTTATTGACGTTTTACACGCTTATAGTAAAATAACTTGACCGACTTTCTCTAAGGACATTTAAATTCAACGCCCCACGACATCGATATTTCCTCGGTTACTTCAGTAATTTTAAAATCAGCGCAAACTAAAGAGTCACGTTAAAGATCACGATACAGTGAGTCATATTGAACTTCAATAACTCCTGTCACAATATTTCGATTTACTGAGATTTATGGAATCATGCAAGTGAAGTCACTGAAAACTGCTGCCTCGACACGCTCATATATCATGGCGTGTTGAACACAAGAGAGTCTTATCAACGGAGTGACTTATTACCAGCATCAGTGACCGTCCGACATCGCTGCTAATGAACCCAGCTGCCTTGTTCTCCGATGTCAGGTCTTTGTCTAAGTCCTGCAGGTGTGAGGAACGAGAAAACATTTCTACCGAAGGATCAGCTTCTCTAAAAAAAATTGAAACTCCTACCCAGAGTTTCATGTTAGGAGCCCTGACTCGTGCTTTGTTGTAAGGGAAAATAATAGCTCGTCAACAGTATCCTCTTCATCCCTAATCCTATTTTGAACATAAATGATTTTTATTAATACTTTTTATGCTCTTGGTACTACGGTTGAAACGAAAGGTAACCAATACTTGTCCTTATATTACAAAATTCTGAGAAAAATGAGACTAGAAATTAAATTTCTCGGTAAAATCTGCGTTCTATTCTATCATTTCCTTCAACTTTCAGCGACAAACGTTGTAGTTCTTTGAAGACTTCACGAAAACTTTTTTTTTACGCCAAACGGAACTTTTGTATCTAGCTTCTGGAGTGTCGACTAAAGTTATAGTGCTGCTTGCGTGCATTATGCGGCTCTTGCTTCCGTAACTCTCAGCCAAACTCATGCACAGAAGCTAAAGTTTCCACTCCTAAACTAACAGACGCGTTCTCGCCCGTAGCAAAGCTCCTCAGTCTCCTAAAAAATTAGCAAATTACTCGTAGATTTAACACAATTGGTTCCAAGTGGACGTCAGGTCTTATACCGATTATAATCACTACAAGTGATCTGAAAACTGGTTTCCTTGGTTAAATACCAGCTTAACACTACGTTTGCTACGGATGAATAATGCACACAATCTAAGATTATCGTTTCCGAGCACCGTTACTCTGAACGTTGTTAATTTATTTGAAACAAAAACGTGTTATGAGAGATTCCTTCTAATCCACATATAGTACGGAACTCCCTTTATGTTCCAGCTTTGGAATCAGACAGAATCTTAAACATGTGATTTTGTAATATGATTTATGCTTATAATATTATAAAATCAAATTTCACATATTAAATTTAATATCTCGTGTCAATAAATGTCGTAGATTTAGTATCAGCCTTTCTAGATTTATGGTACCGGATTTCAAACAAATTAGCACACAAACATTGGAAAACATATAATACATTATTTCTTAGTAATCGATAACTGTCTTCCTTCTATCAATTTATTTACTCTATAAACAATCCTTAAGCTCCTGACAGAGTAATTTTATAACTTTGCTGGTGTTATATGATGTCATCAACACCCATTGCATGGTAGTCACTCAAAAAAATAATAAATTTGATCATTGCGAGACAACTTCCAGATTGTGCAATTCGAGCAACTCAAGCCTGAAATCTGGCTAAGGTTATCGCTTTAATAAAGTTAAGTTAGTTTTTGATGTCTGACTCAGAACTGCTAGAAGCCTCTTTCTAGTCGCAAGCCTAAGGTAAATGGAAGTCACGAGCTGGAGATTGCAATCAACTGAGCGGGCATTTGCAGGATTGTTAGACTTCCATTCTCAACTGCTGGGGCTAGGATTTCCGAGAGGTATATAGTGAACTCCTTCATACTTGTTTTGAGTCGTCTATGATTGCACCATATTCTGATGTCAAAAACACAAATGAACGATAAGAGTCTAATTCAGACAAAAAAATCCTAATTTCACTTGCATGTGGAAAAGATTGTATGAAACATGTGGTCACATGAATGATATAATTTTTTGAAATGTTTATTATAAATGTAAAATTATTATTCAATACCTAATGATTATGATTAATTCATGCTTAAGGAGATTCACCAAAATATACTTCCATTCTCAACGGCAACAAGAATGTTCATACTCGTCCAATATATTTCCTAAATAATCATTATTAAAATCAAATTATAAATTTTTCACTGCATTAAAAAAGCGCCAGCATTTCTCACTGAGGGTAAAAGCATAACTCGTGTGACTCGTTGACGATATTATTTATATACAATATGTGCTATATTCATGCAGCGTTTCGTTCGTTGGGAATCGCCCAAGTTACAATTAATTCACATTACACTTATGAATGGAGAATAATATTTCATATGATTATTTACTATTCCCTTCTTATATTATTTTAATTCCAAGAGTCATGCAAGAGGTAAGAAATCTACTGACAAAAATTTAGTTTTGTGTGATCCGGTTTCATTTACCATGGTAAATAAATCTAATTCATGTTCATTAAATCAACCTGTTCAAGTTATCAAATGCTATTTTCCGATATTGAAAAAAGATTAATAATACAATACCATCATAGATAAAGTGGATTTCACAAAACTTCACATGTTATCTCATTCCCCATCATATGTTTAACTCATTCCATAGAAACCCGCTCACCAAAATTCCGCACATATTGGAGCGGCTACATAAAAAAGTTACAGCCCGATTAAAGCCAAATCAAGATAACATTTCTACATGAACGATCAGGCGTAATGAGATGCTGGAGGCTCAAAGAGATTAGGAAGCGATCTCATGATTTTTCTGAGTCCTTCGTTCGACAAACAAATTCCCAGACAGCAAACACTTGCAGCCAATATTGGCCGGGTATTCCTGACGCTGCCATTGCTCTATCGTTCCCGATTCAAGTCGGCAAATCGCTTTTCTTGAGAGCGTTTATGAGTTAAAAGAAACAAAATAATTTTCAGATCAGATTTGTATGAAAAATAACGAGGTAGATTTTATCGTCAAAATTATCTCAAAATATTAAATGATAAAGTATAAAGAGTCACGTTATGTAAATTCGTTTTAAAATATACCATATAGAAACTATATTTTTGACTTAGTTAAATTTGTGTTGAAAAGAGACGAAACATAAAAAACTGCACGCAGCGTCACAGATAATTTTCATTCACACAAACAAGCAACAAAACAATCAACTCTCAAACTAATTTTGATTAGTTTATCAGGAAGGCTTCTTGAACGAAAGTAAAATGCCAGAATGTATTGTAAAAGCGCTGTTAGACACTGTTAGAGCTGTAAGCTTTGGTCGATTTTCCATCGTTAATCCTCCCAAGATTTTCGACCGGTCAAGTGAGGGGAAGATGCTCTCCGCAGCAGTCAAATGCAGCGCAGGGCCGCTACCTGCAGATGCTCGGATTCTCATCCCAGTATTCATTGGCCTCCTCTGAGCAAACAGATGACACAAGAATTTCAGAGGTGAGATAAGCGCCCAGCCGCGGTGAATTCGAGAGGCTGCGGAGGCAAAACCAAGACTGCGCTTAGCCTGCACTTAGTCTTCGGCTGCGCCCAGCCTTTCTTCTAGCCTGCATCGAGCCTACGTTGAGTTTGCGGCTTCGCCTTGCCTAAGCTTGGTCTGCACCGACCTTGCACTTAGCCTGCACTTAGCTTAGCCTGCTCGTAGCCTGCTCCTATCCTGGACTGAGCCTGCTCCGAGCCTGCGCCGAGCCTGCGCCAAGTCTGCGCCGAGCCTGCGCCGAGCCAGCGCCGAGCCTGCGCCGAGCCTGCGCCGAGCCTGCGTCGAGCCTGCACCTAGTCAGCGCCGAGTCTGCGCTGAATATTCGAGTCTTGCGCGTCCGCGATTTTTTTAAGCATCCAGTAAGGTACGAAAGGTTTCTTGCGTACATAAGTGATTTAAATTAAATAATTCCTGTGTCATTTTTCTGATTATTATGCCAAAATATACCATCAATGAGGTCATCAAGCAAAATATGCATAATTTTCAGCGTAGCGATAGCATTTCAGTTTATTAATCTAAAAAAATAAATTATGCTGCTTCATATTAAATTCCAGTCATTAAGATGTAGAGACATGGTTAGTGTTTACTGTTCAGGCCATGCCACCGCCTAATGTGACTTCAACACTTTTTTTAATTCTTAATAAATATTAATGTCAAACATATACACTGTGGAATTTAATGTCCTTGAGCGTACATTTTTTGACTAAATCGTTCTCACAACATAGTTACAGTCGATTTTAATTTACATATTTGTTTCTAGTTCGATGCCGGTTCTCAACTCGCCAGGCTGAAGTCAATATTTGGTACGTATTTTAATTAGCAATCATGTTCTGACGGCTTACAAGCGTTTTTAGATCTTATGTCTTCGTGTTCAAATTAAAGTATTTTGTTCGTCTGCTCATGTGCAATACAATTATAATGAGCGATTATTTTAACATTGTTTGTTGTTTATTTCACAGAAACCGATTTTAATAAGAAGTTCAAGAAAACTCGCGTACTCAAATCTCTCGAATCGAACCAATCATCCATACACAATAATTAAATGTTTACATACGTAATTAAATATAATTACGAAACGCTTATGCCAAAACACTTATTTATATTCATAGCGCAATGTATAAATGAGCCTTTTTGCTAATACAAGAACTACAATCATATTTCACCTTGTTTGACTCGAGTTTTAGTTGATGTTCAAAAATGCATACTAAAATTCATCAGTCATCAGCATAAACAAACATCATGAGTCAACAAGCGCAATAAAAATTCATTGTCGGTAATTACTGGCTTTGCCAGCTTGCCGTATGTGCGTCGCAAACTGGGAACACAAGCCAGTCGCAGTTCAGGGATCTTTTAAACGAGCAGTTCTTCTCCCGTGGACTTTTATGAAAGTTTTGTGTAGTCCAGAGAGGCACCCATAGAGGGGCTTAAATCACAGCGGTCGTCTGGATTTTGGGAGCTCAGAAGCACTTGAGAGCCGCTCTCGAGAGCAACAAATGACCGCCTTGTTAGTCGCACGTGCTGCATTTGCTACGTAATTTACTGACCAGGCATTGTACAACGAAGCCATGCTTCTCATTTGCGGGATAAAACAAAGATTCTTTTAGTTTTTACTGAATTTGGAATTTCAGGAATTTTGTTATTTGAACAAGAAAAGAAGTACCTAGAGCACAATATTTGGTATAATACAACGCTTCTCTTTGTTACGTAGGAAACTTAAGTGTTACCGGACATAGTGTTCAGTGCTTCTGAATTATCAGTACACTGTATAAAAAATGCTTCACATCATCAATATTACCAACATTGTGTAAACAGTGCGTCTAATCTTCAATGTTTGAACCTTTAATTAACTTTGTTTCTAATTTTCAAAATATAAATCTTGAATAAACTGTATTTTTAATCTTCTATGTATATCCATTTTATAAACAGCGCTTCTAATTTTTAATATACAAACAGTGAATAAATATTACCAGCAGCAGCAACCCTTACATTTTTTAAATTTCGATTAATTCATCTGACTCCGCTCAAAGTTATCGCTCAAAAGAAATGCAGTTAACTAAGTTATTTCAAACAAAGAATAAACCTCCACTTAATTTGCAGTAAGAATCTCAATGCCATTTCCTCATATTAAAATCCAAAAATTTCTGCTAGTTTGAAGACAGATAAACGGAAACAATTTCAGTGTTGGTTTCACCACGCAAAGTCGAAAATTTTTCTTGAATAAAATTTTTTTCTTTTGTGTACACTAACAATAAACGCGGCCAAAAATATTGAATATATATATTACCCATTTCATGCTATATTTGTGAGTTAAGACGAGATTAGCTAATTAATTCAAATTTAAGATACGCTACATTTCAGATAGTCAAAAATTGTCAAAATATTTGTCAGTGCATAGCCAGTATTATTTTTGTACAATTGTACACAAACGCTGATTTGATTTCCTTTCCACATATAAATATGTCAATGTTGTATGCGCATTGGTGGATTTTGATCAAATTGATAATTTCTGATCTTTTCCTAACAAATTACATAGGATAAATGCAGTTTACATGGCTTGAAAAGATTTTTGCTTAGAGTTGCTCGTAGAAATCAGTTGTTGCTAGAAATGTTGCACCTCGCCTGTCAGTTCAGGCTATCAGATTACAATTACAGAAATACCCTGATGCAGTGAATGTCAATTTAAGTACAGATTTCAGGAGCCATTCTTGAGGGCTCCATTACATTTTCTTTATGGGATTATGTTCAATAATGCCAATTATCAACTTATTTCCTGCGTGAGACGACGATGGAGAGGTTATATATACCGGAAAATTTTTACATCATTAGTCAGCTAAAAAAACTTGCTTAGATCTGGTGGGCTTGTTTAAATCTTAACTTTGTTATTAATTTGAAAATAAAGAAAAGAAAATTCATCATACCTCCATTGAAAACGTCCCGGTAAAATCAATATACGTTAGGTGAGCAGATAAAATAATGCTTGTTTGAATTTTCTACCATTAGTTTTCATCCTGCAGCATATTAAAAAAATTGCATTCAAATCACAGATCGACCGAATTATCCGTTATTGACGCAATGTTTATTGGATGAACAAAATCAGCCTTTCATTCTCAATTTCAATTTCGCATTTCAGTTCCAATTTTGCATTATCATCAATGTATGCCAGCAGATGACCTCTTTCACCTGACGCTTTAATAAATGAACAACTTTGTTAGTGTTCCGAATAATCGCTTTAATTCTTTGTTTGAAATTCTGGTTAAGAGAGAGCGTCGCTCGCCTTGACCACACACTTCATAAGTCGCGTGTGTGGACAGGGGCTCGTAACGTCATTATCGGTGAATAGTAAACTTCGTTAATATTATTATTATTATTATTATTATTATTATTATTATTATTATTATTNTCTCCAAATGAATGTGAAAATTAAATTCTAGCTGCTAGCTACTACAACTAAATTATGAGAACATGTCCGGTGTCAATCTACATGTCCGGTGTCGGACTACAAATTTTACATCAATTTTAATTTTTAATAACAGTCAGTAGTGAATCAATGAGAAATAGCAGAAATTATTTTGAAGATCTGCCATTGCTTGACTACCGTATAGTGTAACCGCCGCCGTGTCAACTTCACAAAAAAGCGCCTCATTTCTTTTTATTCAACAGCTAAGTCGTTTTTTATATAATAATTACAACGCCAAATCTGAATATTCTTGGTAAAGAACTTGAAATTTTTTTAATTATTGGTTTGTTTTTAATTAAACCTCAGTTAAGCTGTATCATTATCTGGTAAACTTAAATTCCGATCATTATTTAGCAACCATCAATAGTATAATCATAAAAATGATTCAATTTCTAGAAATTGTGGTATGGGAATTTAAAGCGGAACTTTGTTATAAGCCTAATTACAATTTAATGTATCAGAATGATGATGTTTATTAATTATGCGGAGGATACGAGAGCTTCAGTCCTACCATGCCAACCAAGTCCTCATTTCAGGACGCGCCTGCAATAGGATCCTCCTTAGGCTGTGCAACTCGAAACTGATTACCGAGAACTTGAAGCCGTGGTAATACTGCTCCATGTTCTACTTGCAGTGTAGTGTCTGGTAACTTATCTCTGCCTCAGTATATTATATCTTAGACTCAGTGTAATATATCTCAGCCTCAGTGTAATATATCTCAGACTCAGCGTAATATATCTCAGCCTCAGTGTAATATATCTCAGCCTCAGTGTAATATATCTCAGCCTCAGTGTAATAATTCTCAGACTCAGTGTAATAATTCTCAGACTCAGCGTAATATATCTCAGCCTCAGTGTAATGTATCTCAAACTCAGCGTAATATATCTCAGCCTCAGTATATTATATCTCGGACGCAGTGTAATTTATATCTCAGTCACAGAGTAATATATCTCAGCGTAAGTGTAGGTATATCTCGGCCTCAGTGTAATACATTATATATATATATATTCCAATATATAATAAGAGAAGCTCATTGATTTCTGCACTTATAAGTAACCAAGAATGACATTATTTAAAGCCATTAATTTCTATTCGCTAAAATAATTTATTGAATGCATTACTGAGCGATAAGTTCGCTACAGTTAGTGATCAATTTTATAATATGTCTATGCAATTGATAGCCAAATTTGGGCAATTTCTGTTTTAGACAAACTTTGCATGAAATTGATCGGTGAACGCCATGAGGCAAGTGAGCACATTATTCAAACATTAAACAGATGCTTGTAGGAAAAGGTTTCATTATGAAAAAAAAATAATAATTGTAATCTTTGTACATTATAAAAGAACTTAGAAATTTGGATGAAAACTTCAACCAATCTGAAATAATCTCCTGTCTCTTATACACATCTAGATGTGTATAAGAGACAGATACTATACAGTAACATTATTACAATATAGTAATTATGAAACAGCGCTGTGGATCCTATTTGTTTATGAGAAGGAATAAAAAATGCTTTGTTAATTAAAAATGCCAGCTGAATTATATTTTCAGGAATGCTGTTCAAAAACATGCGAGCCCGACAGCAACGTGGAGTTTGAGGCATACAGACAAAATATTTTCGCACCTGCCGTGCAGTGAGAAAATATTTAGGCATCTCAATTTTGAACATTATTTTATGAATTCTTTCGATAAAAATTTGACAGCTTGACCTCGGACAAAATATGTCACGTTTGAACGATGACAAAAAATTAAATCAACTAAACTTTTGATTGTAATTAACGTCTACGTCGAAAAAATGAAATGTAATTCTTAAGTTTGTTGAGGTCAGCGACACTCCAACTCAGCCTACATGATCAAATAGGGTCATTTGGTCACTTATAGTCTTCAATTAAAACCACTTTAGTGCACGATCCAACCACTAAATTATAGTATAAACAATCCATGTGCTGGCCAAACCGACACGCAGTGACACTCCCGAGCNTACCATGCCAACCAAGTCCTCATTTCAGGACGCGCCTGCAATAGGATCCTCCTTAGGCTGTGCAACTCGAAACTGATTACCGAGAACTTGAAGCCGTGGTAATACTGCTCCATGTTCTACTTGCAGTGTAGTGTCTGGTAACTTATCTCTGCCTCAGTATATTATATCTCAGCCTCAGTGTAATATATCTCAGCCTCAGTGTAATATATCTCAGACTCAGTGTAATATATCTCTGCCTCAGTATATTATATCTCAGACTCAGTGTATTATATCTCAGCCTCAGTGTAATATATCTTAGACTCAGTGTAATATATCTTTGCCTCAGTATATTATATCCTAGACTCAGTGTATTATATATCAACCACAGAGTAATATAACTCAGCCTCAGTATATCTCAGACGCAGTGTAATTTATATGTCAGTCACAGAGTAATATATCTCAGCGTAAGTGTATATCTCGGCCTCAGTGTAATATATTATATATATATATATTCCAATATATAATAAGAGAAGCTCATTAAATTCTGCACTTTTAAGTAACCAAGAATGACATTATTTAAAGCCATTAATTTCTATTCGCTAAAATAGTTTATTGAATGCAATTACCAAGCGATAAGTTCGCTGCAGTTAGTGATCAATTTTATAGTAAGTCTATGCAATTGAGAGCTAAATTTGGGCAATTTCTGTTTTAGACAAAATTAGGATCAAATTGATCTGTGAACGCAATGAGGCTAGTGAGCCCATTATTCAAACATTAAACAGATACTTTTCGGAAAAGGTTTCATTATAACAAAAAAATATTTTAATCTTTTGACACTTAACCAGAACAAATTTAAATGAACAATTCAAACAATCTGAAGTAATCTCTCGAATTTTATCAATTATTTTTGTATATTCTTTCTTATTTCATGCAATTCTTGCAGCGGATCGAAATAATAATATTTCAGGAGATAGAAAGTATTCTTTTTCCAGGAATCATTGCAGAATGTCACTCAATATATGCCTAGCGGGAGGAAATATATCTACAAAAATTATCAAACTTTTTCATCGACATAAATGTGCTTTTCAGATGAACATGCAGAGCGTGAACAAATGTTCACTGCACTCCTAACATAACGAAACGCAAACTGAGTAATTTCCGGGGAAAATTGAACAGCTTTAAAAGTCATAGCAAAAAATTTTGTGCCATTTTACAAACTATTCATCGCATTTGGGGAAGCAAAAGATGAAACGCATGTCTGCTTTATTTGATATTACTAAAAAGGGGGACCAGAATATTTTTTTAGGGTTTTGCAAATAGACAATTTTCGCTTGAAAATTAGTTAAGGACTTTTTTTCCTAATCCTAATTAGTCTTTGCAATTCGAACAATTTCTGTATTTAATGTTTTATCATACATTTCTTGTTAATACTTTAACAATTTTTCACTTTATTTCAAAGCTTGATTTCAGTCCTCAGCTCATTTGTAAAAAAGTCTGGCAAAAAATGCATTGATGATTTTAAAAATATATTTTAATCGAAAGCCGTACTGCGATAAATCATGACAAGATAATCCTAAGAGAATCTGAATTTTATTATTTTTCGTACAGGTATAGAAGTGATAACGATTTATTAAACATTAAAAACATCAATTGGAGCTTCGATGCTTGAAGAAAAATCAAATGCTCTGGAAACAGAATTTATTCATATGGAGATAACCTTCAAACAAAATGTTAATGAAAGTCCTCATTGCCAATACGGAACGATTTACAGACCGCCCTAATGGGAGCTTTTAAACTCGTATGGTAATATTGCTTTGGCGGTGGCCGGCTTGCATAACAGGCTCGCTGCAAATGGCTTCCATTTCTGAGTCCGCACTTATTATCTGTTGTCGCTTTGACGCTCTTACGAAGCCCACCTGAATAATTCAGTCTCCGCAACAATTTCTCATTAATATTCAAGGCATTGCGTTCATACAATGAACAATTCGGTTTACCCAGCGACATCGCTCTCGAAAATTTTCCCTCAAACAGGGAAGCTCGTGAATTCTGGAAGAAGAATAATGACTAACACCAATATTTCCTGAACATAAGAAGGCACAGGTTTTTTTTATTGTGTATCACTGGAACTTCAAAGAGTATCACAGTTTCCCCCAAATGCATGAAGCTCTACTATACAGCTGAGGGCAATCAGCTAACCATCATCGTAACATATATCAAATACGTAAGCCATTTCACTGGATATATCCTTTTTCTAGTCGCGACTGAAGACGTTTTGCTTGAAATTTCCTCTCAAAGACTTCTTTTTATCAGGAAATCAGCACTTTGTGTGTACTGACACACAACTTATTATTCATTTTCAATTAATAGGTAGAGTATTATTATTGTATTAAAATATAGTATTATTTTTCCAATTTACCGCAACGCAATAATTGAGTGGACTTTCAAATTTTTCACTTTCCTCATTGCAAAGTTTCTTTTTCTTAGAAGGTTAATCGTGGATGTTAGTTTTTCTGTATTTAAAAGAAATTTCATTCATGGGGTGAAACAAAAGGAGGAATTTTAGCACCTAATCGAGAAATAATTTCAAATGCCTTTAACATTTCACAAAAGTAAATCAATTTTTTAAGATTTCTTCATAATAAATTAATTCCATTTTTATAACACTTCTCTTTAACTTCACTTTTTGTTTGTTTGTCTGTCTGCTACAAATCTTATAATTGATATTTAACGCACTTATACCTCTCCAATCAATCTGAAATTTTGCACACTTGCGTAAAGTTGGAGACAATGTATGAATCAATCGACAAAAAATATATTTTTAAAAATTAAAATTTTTTAATTTAAAAAATGTGAAAAAATAATTTTGTCTGCTACATATCTTATAAGCGATATTTAACACACTTTTACATGTCCAATTGATCTGAAATTTTGCACTCTTGCATAAAGTTGAAGACAATGCATAAATCAATTGATAGAATAAATAATTTTTAAAATTTATAATTTTTTATTTATAAAAATGAAAAATTATTATTTTTATATATGAATATAAAATTAGAAATTCATTGTACATGTTTAACATCGGAGGCGCTTGATTCTTTATATGTGTTGTCTTTAAAAAGAAATTTTTATACGCATATTATTATAACTACGTGCTGAGCCTCAACTCGATAGCAAGGCAGCTAGTAGGCACATTCCACTGCGATAACACAGAACCAAAACCTCCTTTTTTACACCACCTACATCACCTACACCACCTACACCACCTACCCATGCCATTCTTTAAATTGGATGACAGTTATAATCCGTTTATGTTCCACTGGACATGAATAATTTTGTGTCCAGCGGGGACATAAAATTGAGTGAAGGACATAATCCCTGCGAGGTTTAGCACCTGCGACTGAATAGGAGACTCGTGGGAAAACCATTTTCCTGATTTCATGGATTTTTTTTGCAAAAAAATTGTCTGAGATTTTCGCAAAATAAAATTTTCAAATAATTTTATTTATTTATGTAGAGCTTCTTTCAATCACAATTGTTCTCACAAATCATCCTAATCTTGAATTGTCTTTTACTTCTCAAGTATCTTTCTCCATGCCGCCTTCGCCCTCTCTTAAACATAATACTTAATTCAGTTCCTCGAATATGATCAAATTAGTTCTTTATTTGTTAGAGTGCAGGAAGCTTGGGCTTGATTTCTGTGCCAATTTTGTATGCTCGTGCACATAAAATTTTTCTCTGATGCCATAGTTGAATAAATGAATAAATTTCAAGATCTTGTATGAACCCGAATTTGATGATAAACTAGAAAAAAAAAGAATCATAAAATCAATTACTGCTTTGGTTGCTTCCATCTGCGAATAAGAAAATCAATTATGGAAAACCAAGTATAGAAGTAATAGGTTTTAATCAATACTTGAAGCGGTTCGTTGGTCTGCTGAAATTAATATTTGTCATTAAGATGCAATAACTTTAATTCCGTTTTTATGACCTCCGCTGAACTTTAATTAAAATCGTCACAATGAGCCAGAAACTTCGATGTCGCGTGAGCCGACGTAATTACTCAGCAGCTGAGAAAAACATTTATCAAATATTGTTTTAAACTGTCCCGTTAAAATTAGTATCTTTGAGAATAATGCTTTGGTTTAGAATCTAAGCCGTTTAATATTACTAAGCTTCAACAATTTCTTATTAAATTCACTGAACTTATTAAGTGAAATTTTATTTTATCAACGATTGTTGCTATTATTAAAATGTGGGTCATATCAGAATATTTTTATTATTTAAAGCTTCTGCCGTAGAAATGCAACGAATTGTATATTTTTGCTGTTATTTACAACTGATGCTCTACAAATTTAATAAATTCCATATTATTTTCTTATTTAGAAGTGATGCCATTAAAATTTACGTCATTCAATTTAATTAATATTTTTGAAAGTAATACTAAATATTTAATTAATTCCATATTTTTTATCATTTAGAACTGGTATGTAGAAAACATATTATAAATTCAACATTTTCCTTCTTTTGAAAAATTATTGTAAAAATGTAGTAAATTCCATATGTTTGTATCGTTTAGAACTGATACTACAAAAATGTAATACATTCAATAATCTTGTTGCTCACAATTCAGTTGGACAATCGTTGCCACAATCACATCAGGCTGAGCTTCGACCACCTCAACAAGTAAAGCCAGTTTAGGCTCCACTGCAGTCATAAGGCTTCAGGCAAAATCCGGCCCGCCTTTGCCGGGCTTTTTCAAGTGCGAGTCGTCAAGGGAAAACGAAAACAAAGCGCCACAAAATCCTATTACGTAGGCAAACAAAGAGTGTTTGCATGAACAATTACGAGGGTGAAGCACGCCTGAAGCACATCCGTGTAACAACTTACAAGCTTCCAGTTGGTTCATAGAAGGTTCAGAAGTGAGTTTTTAGCGCATTTTCTCATTTATGGAAAAAATGTACTGTTGTGCTCGCCATGTCCGTCCGTCCGTCCATCCGTCTCTCAGTCTGTCTGTCTGTCTGTTCGTCCGTGACCACATTTTCGTCGACGAGAAAATGCGCTCTCTGTCACTCACTGCAGTAAGTACTGAGTTATATTTTTTAGATTTTTAGGATGTAAATCAATTTTTTAAGATTTCTTCATAATAAATTAATTCCATTTTTACAGCACTTATCTTTAACTTCACTTCTTGTTTGTGTGTTTGTCTGTCCGCTACAAATCTTATAATCGATATTTAACGCACTTTTACCTCTCCAGTCGATCTGAAATTTTGCACACTTGCGTAAAATTGGAGACAATGCATGAATCAATTGACCAAAAAAATATTTTTATTAATTAAATTTCTTTAATTTAAAAATTTTGAAAAAATAATTTTGTCTGCTACAAATCTTATAAGCGATATTTAACACACTTCTACATGTCCAATCGATCTGAAATTTTGCACACTTGCATAAAGTTGAAGACAATGCATGAATCAATTGACAGAATAAAAAAAATTTAAAATTTTAAAATGTTTTTATGCATAAAAAAATGAAAAATTATTATTTTTAAATATGAATATAAAATTAGAAATTCATTGTACATGTTTATCATCAGAGGCACTGGATTCTTTATAGGTGTTGTCTTTAAAAAGAAATTTTCATACGCATATTATTATAACTACGTGCTCAGCCTCAACTCGATAGCAAGGCAGCTAGTGAGTAAGTAGTAGCAAAATCCGACAGAAAAATGTCTTTAATTGACCCGAAAAATACCGTCAGTCTCTCCCTACAATATTTAGAAGGTGTTTGAAATTCTCACGAATTATTTCTTTGCCAGGACTTTCATTTGGAAAACTCGTCGCCTTAAGAACAGGCGTGAGTAGTGGGTGATCTTTGGTAGCGCCGCTGGAGTCTCTCCGTTCAAAAAAATATAACTCAGTACTCACTGCATTGAGTGACAGAGAGCGCATTTTCTCGTCGACGAAAACTTGAGGTCACGGACGGACGGACAGACAGAGCATTACGAGCAGCTGACGCTTCCTGTGCTCATGACGAGCACATGACGCCTCATATGCTCATGACGAGCACAATAGCGCTTTTTTTCCGTAAATGAGAAAATGCGCTAGAAAATAGTGATCAAATTTTCAAAATAGTGACACATACATACTATTAAGCACACATCACTGATACGCCGTTAGTATGACCTACACTAATGTAAAGAGTGCACAGTTATTTGGACAAAGACTCACTCATTTCTGTGACTGTTGCCTCAGGCAAACTTGTTGAAGGCTGGAGTTTCACGTCCTGCCATTCAATCAATTGTACGTCGAACAACTGCCGACAGTGCCAGAGATCAATGGCACGTCTGAGCTGTGGAAGCCAAGATCCGTAGACTTGTACTGCAATGGAGGCAATTTAGGCCTCAGCATGAACTTTGGATCGTGCTTGGTAGGACTATTAATATCTTCTAATCCCTGTAATTTATGCTCAAATAGAAAATAAGAAAAGGTCTTGGAGGATCCCATGAGAAATTTGTATGTAATTATATTCGGGAAATTATTTAAACTCAATAATAAATAACTCTTGGTTTGAAAATGCTGCCGCCACCTACACCACCTACACCACCTACACCACCTACACCACCTACACCACCTACACCACCTACACCACCTACACCACCTACACCACNGCCACAAAATCCTATTACGTAGGCAAACAAAGAGTGTTTGCATGAACAATTACGAGGGTGAAGCACGCCTGAAGCACATCCGTGTAACAACTTACAAGCTTCCAGTTGGTTCATAGAAGGTTCAGAAGAGAGTTTTTAGCGCATTTTCTCATTTATGGAAAAAATGTACTGTTGTGCTCGCCATGTCCGTCCGTCCGTCTCTCAGTCTGTCTGTCTGTCTGTCTGTCCGTCCGTCCGAAAAATGCGCTCTCTGTCACTCACTGCAGTGAGTACTGAGTTATATTTTTTAGATTTTTAGGACTGAAGCAAATTAACCTAGAGTTTGTGACTTGCCTTGCTTAATTAGAGTTCAGTTTTTTAATATTCTAAACAGTGATTTTGAGATTTGTACAGTGAATTACAGTGACTGTAGTGCAGTCTTTTAGTCGTTTAATGTCTAAGCCGATGTAAACTCCCATGGTGGGCGATTGGAAAATCTTCCTCTGTTTTTCCTCATTAGCGATTGTTTGTGACTCCTTACGAATAACATAGAACTCTGTATTTAATTTGTGCAGACAAAAGTTCATTATTATTTAAATGCCACAAAGACACTAACAAGAATAAAAACTAACCTTGTTTACCCGGAGTAGAGATCCGGAATAAATGTTTAGCGCGTAATTTTAACATCTAAAATATAAGGAATTTTATGAAATATTATGCATTTATATGGGGAGAAAATAATTAAGATAAAGAATCATTATTATTATTTGATATAAAAAACCCATGGACCGAACGACAATTTATATTAACTATAATTCCGATTTCCTGTGAACAACTTAAACTAATGCTTTAACTAAGTACACGTTGCACCGAAGTTGAAACATTTGTGATGGCATTTGGTATAGCGTTTTGAAATATTTTTTTTTGCAAAAAAAATCATCTATCGTTAGGTGATAAAAGTTGACATTTTAACTAAGCGAAAAAGTAACACCTCTAATTCACAAAATTTACTGAGCCCATTGGCTGCGTTCTCAACGACTTTAGCCTTTTTTATGAAGATAGTCTTTATTTTCCTTTTTTGATATATAATAAAATATAATATTTTGGATTCAACTAACGGGAGTTTTCACAAAAATCGTTTCAACAAACCGAAAATGGACCAGATTTGGATGGTTTGAGATTGCATCAAGAGACCGGGCCTGTTTCCGAACAAATGGAATTTAAGAATCATTGAGATCAGTCTCCCTTTTATTAAAATTATACCAATATCCTGCTATTAAATTTCAATATGGTGCACTGACCTCCACTGATTTCTATAGGATGCACTGATTAGTAATTACCTAATAAACAACCTCAGATAATTAGCAAGAGACCCTCTCATGTCTGCCGTCACTAATTTTTTCACTGTCTAAAAGAGCAATTCGAATTTTCGAGACGAAAACTGTTTTATTTATTATTTTTTACTTGCTGTATTATATATGATATACAGTATATACTTGTTATATTGCTGCAGTACTTGCTATATTACTTGACTCTATTGTTTATTTACTAGAGTGATGACGCTCCTTCTTGTACATTACTGAAGTACTATTTATTTTATTAAATTGTAAGTTATCTACATTTTATAAGATTTATAGTATCTATATTTATTCCTAAAATATTTATAATTATGAAGAATATTTATACATACATTATTTACCGAGATTAATTTTATACATAAATGATAAAGCGGCAACATAATTTTGCTTTACCATTACCATATTAAATGGATCCAAATTTTGGTCCGCTTGAAATTATCATAACAGGATAACCTCACTTTTTTGGGTGGCTACTGCTATTATCCTATTAGGATAATAGTAGCATATCCTATTAGGATAATAGTAGCATATCCTATTAGGATAATAGTAGCATATCCTATTAGGATAATAGTAGCATATCCTATTAGGATAATAGTAGCATATCCTATTGG